>NW_027310277.1:0-117037 GCF_047496795.1 Chiloscyllium punctatum
CCCTAATTTCCCTTTTAAGTGGTCACGGAAAGGGTTCCGGTACCTAGCCATTTTTATTACTTCCAAATTTGATCTGTTATTCCGGACTAACTTGGTTCGCTTGTTCGACAATATTCGACAAGATCTCCAGAGATGGACGTTCTTCTCATTTCATGGCTGGGCCGAATATCTCTCATTAAGATGAATATGCTTCCTCATTTGCTTTATCCCATGTGTATGCTCCTTTTAATTTTTCCCAGGGCAACGCTGTGGGAGCTTCTGCGGTGGTTTTGTTCCTTTGTCTGGCATCGTGGTCGGTCCCTCACTAATCTTACTAAATTCAAGTTGCCTCAAGGAGGGGGAGGAGTTGATTTAGCAGACATCAGAAGGTATCAATGAAGTTCCCTGCTGTCCTTCATCTGCGAATGGGTAAGCAACGATCCGAACTCAATATGGCTGGATATTGAGTCCTCCCAAGCAAAATGCCCTCTTATTAACCGGTTGTTCATGGATAAGATGAGGACAATTATGTACCACTGCCGGAACCCCATTGTCATTACTACAGTAAGGTCTTGGAGGTTGATGCGTCAGATTGAGGGTTGTTTATCCAAGACTTCGCCATTAACACCAATACTTGGCATGCCAGGTTTCCGACCAGGGATGATGGACTCAGGGTTCAAACTATGATCAGCGAGAGGAGTTTCTAGTTTTGGAGACTTGTTTGAGGGGGAGGTTATGATGTGTTTTGAGCCACTGAGCTGCAAATACGGGTTATTCAGCAGAGATCTTTTCCGTTTTTTTTCAGGTTAGGAATTTCATCCAGAACAAGACTACACTTCTCACTAAGCTCTATCAGTCCGATCCAGAGAGGTTGTTGTTACATTCCACAGGCACCCTTTCGGTTAGTGCCCTCTATCACCTGCTGGGTGGTATGACCTGGCAGGATATTAACCGTTTATGTGAGGTCTGGGAGCAAGAGCTCGGAGTGCAGATCTCTTCTGAAACGTGGGGGAATCGTCAAAAGATCTCAATATGTAATAGGACATGCAATACACAGTTAAAAGTTCTGCACATGGCTCATTTGGCACCAGACCATTTGGCAAAGTTTTAAAAAGGGGCACCCTCAGTGTGCCCCAAATGTATAATAAGTGTAGGTACTCTTATCCATTGCTTCTGGACATACTACAGGCTCTGTGTTTACTGGAGTGCAGTGGCGGGAGAGAAAAGGAGGGTAATGACGACTGAAGTCAAAGGAGACGCGATATCTCTCCTCTTAGGTCTACCGAATTTACCAGCTTTAAACAGGCATGGGAAGAAACTAAATAATATTCTTGCACACTGTGCACGGAATAAAATTCTGATGGATTGGGTGTCTGAGAACCCACTGGGTTTGCTGGGATGGCAAAAATAAATTATGGAGGACATTCCCTTAGACCTTTTTACAAACATGGTGCACCACACAACAGATCATTTTTATAAGAGAATGTAGCCCTACTTGAGTTAGTTAGAAACAGATTTGTCAGTTGTCTTAACTAGGGCATTTGTTTAACCAGGATGGTTAGATTTGTCAAGCCCTGGGCTCTGAAGGGGGGATCGCCTGGATTAATACAGGTATATATACAATACTCCTGTTCAGCTTTGACAAAGTGTCAGTTAGAATCGAAACGTCAGCTCTGTTCAATCGTTACAGATGCTGCCAGACCTGCTGAGATTTTCCAGCATTTCCTCTTTTGATTTCATTCCAGCATCGGCATTAATTTGCTTTTACTTTTTGCTTCTGTTCCTCTGTTTTGGGAGCTTTGCGCCGAGCATTGCTCTTCTATATTTTGTGGGATTTTTCTTGTTTTTTACCTTCTTCATTTTTGTGTTGTTGCTTTGCACAGTGTTAGGGTTTATTTTGTATTCGGGGGTAGGTTGATAGTTTGGAGAGAATAGCTGTATTGCAATTTGTGTTTTGTTTTTACTTTTTATTAGACTGGTATTTGTTATTGATTGTATTTTTCAATAAGTTTATATGTTTGTAAAGTTTAAAAATTGCTAATAAATGTATTTACAAAAAAAGAAAAAGCTCTTGCCGGAGTTATGCTGAAAGATATTTGAATTTTGGAGACACTAGAATGTGTCACTTGCCAGTGAAGTTATGAATAGGAATGTAGTAGAGAAGAGAAAACCTGGCCAAACAGCTGGTAGGGGAGGAAGCACATCCAATATGTGGATCATTGGAATTCCTGGTTTGGAAGGGCCTACACAAGAAAGATGGGATGGACCTGAACTGACTCCAGTCTCCGATATATTGATCATTGGAATTCCCGAGTCAATAGACAATAGACAATAGGTACAGGAGTAGGCCATTCTGCCCTTCGAGCCTGCACCAACATTCAATATGATCATGGCTGATCATCCTTAATCAGTATCGTGTTCCTGCCTTGTCTCCATAACCCTTGATTCCACTATCCTTGAGAGCTCTATCCAACTCTTTCTTAAATTAATCCAGAGACTGGGCCTCAACTGCCCTCTGGGGCAGAGCATTCCACACAGCCACCACTCTCTGGGTGAAGAAGTTTCTCCTCATCTCTGTCTTAAATGGTCTACATTTTTTTTTCAGCTGTGTACTCTGGTTCGGCACTCACCCATCAGCGGAAACATGTTTCCTGCCTCCAGAGTGTCCAATCCTTTAATAATCTTATATGTCTCAATCAGATTCGCTCTCAGTCTTCTAAACTCAAGGGAGTCGAGAAGAAGAAGAAGGCTTATGTTAGGACAAAGTGTGAAACCCAAGTTAGGGCGCTTGATGCTTACGAGGAAATCAGGAAAGACCTAAAAAGAGAGATCAGAAGAGCCAGGAGGGGACATGAGAAGTTGTTGGCTGAAAGGATCAGGGTAAACCCTAAGGCTTTCCATCGGTATGTCAGGAATAAAAGAATGACGAGAGTTAAATTAGGGCAAATCAAGTATAACATTGGGAAATTGTGTGTGGAGCCAGTGGAGATAGGGGAAGCACAAATTAAATATTTTTCGACAGTGTTCACTATAGAAAATGAAAATGTTGGCGGGGAAGATACAAAGATACCTGCATCGAGATTTGAAGAGAATGAAGTTCACAAGGAAATGGTATTAGATATACTGTAGGGTGTGAAAATAGACAAGTCCCCTGGGCCGGATGGGATCTATCCTAGGTTCCTCTGGGAAGCAAGAGAAGAGATTATCGAGCCTTTGGCATTGATCTTCAAATCATCATTGTCTACAAGATTATTGCCTGCGGACTGGAGGATAGCGATTGTGATTCCCTTGTTCAAAAAGGGTAGTAGAGACAACCCTGGTAATTCTAGACCAGTGAGTCTCAGTTCAGTTGCTGGAAAAGTGTTGGAAAAGGTTATAAGACATAGGATTCATAACCATCTAGAAAACAATAATCTGATCAGGGACAGTAAGCACGGTTTTGAGAAGGGTAGGTCGTGCCTGGCGAATCTTATTGAGTTTTTTGACAAAGTGATCAAACAGGTAGATGAGAGTAAACCGGTTGATGTGGTGTATATGGATTTCAGCAAGGCGTTCGATAATGTTCCCCACAGTAGACTATTATATAAAATGCGGAGAAATGGGATAGTGGCAAAACTTAGCAGATTGGATCAGTAATTGGCTTGCTGAAAGAAAACAGAGGATTGTAGTTGATGGAACATGTTCATCTTGGTGTCCAGTTACTAGTGGCGTACGGGAAGGGTCGGTGTTGGATCCACTGCTGTTCGTCATTTGAATAAATGACCTGGATGATCGCTTAGAAGGGTGGGTTGGTAAATTTTCGGACGATACCAAGATCGGTGGATTTGTGGATAGTGATGAAGGATGTAGTAGGTTGCAGAGAGATATGGATAGGATGCATAGCTGGGCTGAGAGATGGCAAATGGAGTTCAATGTGGGCAAGTGTGAGGTGATACACTTTGGCTGGAGGAATTAGAATGCAAAGTACTGTGATAATGGTAGGATTCTTGGGAGTGCAGATGAGCAGAAATGTCTCGGTGCCCATGTGCACAGATCCCTGAACGTTGCCACCCAGATTGACGGGGTTGTTAAAAAGGCATACAGTGTTTTGGCCTTTAATAAAAGAGGGATTGAGTTCTGGAACCAGGAGGATATGCTGCAGCTGTACAAAGCTCTGGTAAGGCCACACTTGGAATATTGTGTACAATTCTGGTCACCACATGATAAGAAGGATGTGGAAGCGTTGGAAAGGGTGCAGACGAGATTTACTAGGATGTTGCCTGGTATGGAAGGAATGTCTTACGAGGAAAGGCTGAGGGCCTTGAGGCTGTTCTCGTTAGCGAGAAGAAGGTTGAGAGGTGACTTAATAGACACATACAAGATAATCAGAGGGTTAGATAGGGTGGAAAGGGAGACCAGTGTGGGGATGGCAAACACGAGGGGACACAACTTTAAAGTCAGAGGAGATAGGTATAAGACAGATGTCAGAGGTAGTTTCTTTACTCAGAGAGTAGTAAGGGTATGGAATGCTTTGCCTGCATCGGTAGGAGATTCGTCAAGTTTAAGTGCATTTAAGTCGTCATTGAACAGGCAAATAGACGTACAGGGAATAAAGTAGGTGGGATGGGCTTCAGATTAGTAGACAGGGCGGCGCAACGTCGAGGGCCAAAGGGTCCTGCGCTGAAATGTTCTATGTTATATGTTCTATGAAAGGATGTACAAAAGAAGGATGGTTGCACCTGAACTGACAGTGATCTTCGATGTTAGGATCACTGGGATTCCCGGGTGGGTATGATATATACAAGAAGGATGGACTGGACCTGAACTGGCAGGAATCTCCTGGCAGGCTGGTTTGTTATTGTATCTCGGGAGGATTTTAACTAGTGTGGTCGGCGGCCGGGGAGGGGTGGGGGGGGTGGAGGGTGGTGTTGGGGGGGATGGCGAGGCTGCAGTGGGAACCAGAGCAGTAGGTCCACAATATAGTGATAAAGGAAGAATTGGAGACTAAAAACAGTGCAGCGAAGAACAACAACACAGAAGCAGAGGACGCAGAACGCAATGGCAACCTGAAGTGTGATTAGTTTCATGTGAGGAATCTTGCAGGTCAGAACTTGGGGTTTGGCTGAGTACATATAACGACAATGTACATATTACAGAGATTTCGTGAGAGAGGGAGAATAGAGCAATCTATCCAGTGGGTACAGAAATAGTTGCTGAATATGCAGTGAGTGGCAGGAGACAGTTGTTTAAAGTGAAATAATTATCCAGCACTCTGTCGAAATCGGGCCATGTGTAAAGCAATGTACAGATTGAAGTGACAAAGGAGAACACTGGAATTGTCTGTTTATAATATTTTCTGCTTTACTGGCAATCTTTTGTAAACACTGAAAACTAGCAGCAGAGAATTTGCATCAGGGAAACTCAAACCAAATATCAGGTCAAGATCTGATGTGTTTGGCTGAAGTGTATTTTTTTGAATACAAGGATTATTATGGGTAAACAAATGAATTCAGAGCCTGTATCCGTACATGCGACTACGATGTTGCAAACATTATAGTGACTTGGTTGAGAAATGTACAAGACTAGCTGATCAACTTTCCAGGGTTTTGTCGTTTTAGATGAGATAGAGGGGAAGGTAAAAAAAAGGGGGGGGGGAGTTGCATTACTAATCAGGCGGAATATTACATCTGCACTAAGAGAGGGCGTCCTGGAGGGCTCATCTAATGAGTCAACATGAGTAGAGCTCAAGAATAAGATGGATGCAAGAACTGTGTTAGGATTATACTGCAGTCCCTGCAACAGCCACCGAGAGATTAAGGAAAAAATGTAGGCCGACTATGGAAAAGTGTATTTAAAAAGAGTTGCCATAGTGAGTGACTTTAACGTCCTCACTAATGACTGGGAGTCCCTTAGATCAAGAGGCTTAGACGGTGTAGAATTTGCTAAGTGCATCCAAGAAAGTTATTTGCAGCGGTATGTGGATCGTCCAACTACAGGAGGGACCATACTGGACCTCATATTAGTAAATGAGTCTGTCCAGGTGATTGACCATTCAGTAGAAGATCATTTTGGAAACAGTGATCACGTCACCCTCAGGTTTGAGCTAGCAACGAACATGGACTAAGACAAGAATTTAATAAATTGGCAGAAGGCAAATTACACCAGCATCAGGCAGAAGCGAGGAGCTATTAATTGGGAAATGCTGCTATGAGGCAAATCCATATTTTGCATAGCGGAACTGTTTATTAAATTGTAATATCATCTGGTGAATGTCCTCCCAAATGCGCGAATTTTAATCTATTTTATTTGTTATTTTGAAGACACTACATGTCAGAATACAGGAAGAGATAATGGATGATTGCGTACTGTGTCCTTCGCAGGACCAGCGTGTTTCTCCAGACACTGAAAGTCGTTATTGTGGGTCAGAGAACCTCGGAATTAATACAGTACAGTTCAGCCCATAGTACATTCACAAGGTCTCCAACTGTAATATCTGAAAGCAGAGAGAATTATTTGAGAAATACAGAGAGATAGATAGAGAGGGACAGAGAGAGAGAGAGAGAGAGAGAGAGAGAGAGAGAGAAAGAGAGAGAGAGAGAGAGAGAGAGATAGAATGAAACAGAAAGTAAGAATGTGAAGGGAGATCAACATAGTGGATAGAAAGTGGAGCGACAAACTGAGTAAGAGGAACGGGAGTTAGAGGAGAGTGAAGCTGAGTAGATCAGGATATAGCATGAGAAAAATATACAGAAGATGGAAATTTTATTTAAAAATTCCCTTGGACTGCAAGCCCTTTGTCTGGTGCCATACCCTATGAGCGCTGCGCTGATACTGGCTGTCTTTCCAGATCATTTATCTCCAATAACATCACAGAGCTGGGTTGCTGACAGTTACACATAATCCAATAGATCATTTGATTGGTTCTAGGAAGAAGGTGGATTTACTTCAATAGACTGGGCGAAAAACAGCAGGAACTGATAATCCCCCGAGATTCTGTATGTGGGATAGGACAAGAGAATCTCAGTGAAGGTGATCACGGCCAGAGAGGAAATCAGTTTCTCAGATGTGGGCCGAATAATGATGGATTAAAGTTTGCACAACACGTCCATGGTTTTGTAATTCATTTTTCAAATTAGATAGATCAAGACCATGAGTGTATTTTAACAATCTTATCTGTTTGTAATTTCCATATTTTGGAATGTACAAAAAGTCGTTTTGTCCCAGGATTTTGTGCTGAATATGCATATTGTTTTACTGGGGAAGTAGAGATCTGTTCTGATGGATTGGTCTTCATCTGAACAATGCTGGGACCAGAGTCCTAACAAATCACATAACTATGGTTGCGGACAGATCTTTCAATTTTGTTTTAGGTTTGGGGTGGGGTTTCAGTTACAGGGGAAATTAGAAAATTGGAATGAAAAGTGGAGGTAAGAGTACAGAACTCAGGAGAGGTTACTAAAATCTGCAGCACAGACACAAATAGGACAAAGTGTATTGAAAGTGTAAACAATCACACTGGACAGACAAATGACACTGAGAGGAGGGACGGTTAATATAGGACTGAGCGTGTTCTCTCTGAATGCATGCCATATAAGGGATAAGGTAAAAGAGCTTGTGGCGCAGATTGAAATTGGCAGAGACGTGGCTGCAAGGGAATCAGAGTTGACTCCTGAATATTCAAGGGTATGCATCTTATCGAAAAGATAGGTGGGGTGGGGGGGAGAGGTTGCCTTATTAGTAAGAATGAAAATAAATAATTCGTAAGAATTCTGGTCTCCTTGCTATTGGAAGAATGTTAAAAAAACTTGAAACCATAAGAAAAGATTTCCGAAGATGTTACCAGATTGGACTATTTGAGATATAGTGAGAAGGTGAATAGCCTGGGGCTGTTTTCCCTGTTGCATTAGAGGCTGAGGGGTGACGTTATAGCGGATTAGAAAATCACAAGGGGCACGCATGGGATAAAGAGACAAAGTCTTTTCCCTGGGGCGGGAGAGAACTAGACTGCGTAGGTTTAAGTTAAGAAGGCTAAAAATTAAAAGGGACCAAAGGAGCAAGTTTTTTTCATGCACAGGGTGGTGTGTGTATGGAAACAGCTGTGGGAGGAAGTGGTGGACACTGGTCCCATAACAACATTTAAAAGGCATATGGATGGGTAAGTAAATAGAAGGGGTACAAAGGATATAGGCCAAGTGCTGGCAAATGGGATTAGATTAGGATGGGATATCTGATCGGCATGGACGAGTTGGACTGAAGAATCTGTTGCTATGCTATACATCTCTCTGACTGTATGACATAAAGTTGGGTCAGATGGCACAAAATCAGTGTGGGTAGAATTCAGTGTCGCCAAGGTTTGAAAAAAGAATCACAGTTGGCGTCATGTTCAAGACTCCAATACACACTAGGAGATAGAAAAGATGAGTGGAAAAGGCAAAGCACAGTAGTCATGGGAGATTTCAATATGCGGGAGGACTGGCAAAATCAGGTTGGTAGGGTTCACAAGAAAAATAATTTGTGGAATATCTTCATTAGGGCTTTGTGGAGCAGCTTGTGAGGGAGCCCACTCAGGAACAGGAAATACCTGATTTAGTGTTGTGCAATGAGGCAGATTATTTAAGAGAACTTAAGGTGAAGGAACACGAAGGATGCAGTGATTTTCATATGATTGAATTTATTCTACAATTTGAAAGGGAGAAGATAGAATCAGAAGTAATGGCATTTCCACTGAATAAAGGCAACGACAGAGGCATGAGGGATGAGCTGGGTAGAATTGACTGGGAGAGGGGCTTAGCATGAAAAACAGTGGAACAGCAATGACAGGAGTATCTAGGAGTAATTCAGAAGGCACAACAGAGATTCTTCCCGAGAGAAAAAAGAAGCATGGTCAAGGGGAGGATGAAGCAACCATGGCTGACTAAATTAAAAATTACACCACACCAGGTTACAGTCGAAGAGGTTTAACTGGAAGCACACGAGCTTTGGGAGTGCCACTCCTTCAACAGGTGTTTGTGTCGGTGTCAGCGACAGAATAATAGCAAAAGAGCAAGCGTATAATGTGATGAAGGGCAGAGGAAAACCAGACAATTTGGAAACTCACAAGGACCAACAGAGGGCAATAAAATAATAAATATGGAGGGAGGAGATTAAATATGAGGGCAAGCTTGCCAGTTAAATCAAGGAAAATTGTAAGATTTTCTTTTGATACAAAAAGGGCAAAGGCAAGACAAAAGTGGACATTGAGCTGCTGGAAAATATCATAGGACAGACAGTCGGGGGGGAACAAAGAAATGGCTGAGGACACAAATAATTTCCGAAAAATTCAAGAGTGTGACGGGCCAAAGCTCAATATGTCACCCATCGCCAAGGCAAACAGGGTAGAAAAGCTAAATGGGTTGAAGATGGATAAATCACCTGGACCAGAAGGACTATACCACAGAGCTCGAATGAAGAAAGCTCACAGGAAGTGGAGGCGTAAGTGATGATATTTCAGGAATTATTAGAATCAGGGGATGTCATAGTGGACTGGAATAACGGTAATGTAAAATCCCTATTTAACAATGAAATAAGGCAGAAGATGGAAAATTACAGACCAAATAGCATAACCTCAGTTATGGGTAAGATCCTGGAACCGATCGGAAAGAATGAGATTTCTGAATATTTGGAGGTGTATGGTAATTCAAGTCAAAGTCAGCATGGTTTCATCAAGGGGAGGTCACTCCTGCCGCAACTGCTGGACCTTTTTGAGAAAGTAACGAGCAGCTTAGATCAACGAGGGCCAATGGATGTTATTACCCAGACCTCAAGAAGGCCTTTGATAAGCTCCACACAGGAGGCTATTGGTTAAGATAAGGGACTATGGTGACACAGGCAAGGTGCTAGCATTGATGAACGCGTGACTGTTTGGCAAAAAGCAGGTAGTAGGGATAAAATGGTCCTTCTCAGGATGGCAGCCGGTGACAAAATGTGTTCTGCAAAACCCAATGTTGGGACAACATTTTACTTCGTACTTTAATGATCTAGATGACGGAATGGAGGACATTCTGGCTAAGTTTGCAGACATTACAAAGATATGTAAAGGGACATGGAGCACGCAGTAGGCAGAAAAGCTGCAGATGGATTTGGACAGGTTAGTGGATGGGCAAAGAAGTCACACATACAGTGAAAGATGCGAAGTATGAGGTCATGCACTTTGGTACGAAGAATAGAGGAATGGACGGTTTTTTAAATGGGGGGAAAATTCAGAAATTTGAAGTGCAAAGAGACTTGGCAATCCTCGTCCAGGCGTCTCTCAAGGTAAACTTGCAAGTTTAGAGCTGAAATATATGTTGCTGGAAAAGCGCAGCAGGTCAGGCAGCATCCAAGGAGCAGGGGAATCGACGTTTTGGGCATAAGCCCTTCTTCAGGAATGCAAATTTTGTCAGTAGTTACGAAGGTAAATACATTGAATGGATTTATTTCGAGAGAAATTCAATATAAAAGCAGTGATGTATTTCTAAGGCACGAAAAAGCTCTGGTCAGGCTACATTTAGATTCTGGTATGCAGCTTTGGGCCCTATGTCTTATCAGATATGTAGTAGCCCTGGAGTGTGTTCAGAGAATGTTCACTGGCATGGCCCCAGGAATGAAAAGCGTAACCTATGAGGAAAGTTTGAGGGCTCTGGATCTGTACTCGATGGAGTTTAGAAGGATGGGGGGGATTCTAATTTAAACTTACAGAATACTGAATGTCTTGGACAGAGTGGATTTTGGGAAAATCTGTCCATTGGTAGGAAAGACTACGATCCGATGCTCAGACATTGACCACAGTGAAGACCTTTTAGAACAGAGATAACGAGTAACTCCTTCGCCCAGAGCATTGTGAGTCTATGGAATTCATTGGCACAGAAGGCTGTGGAGGCCACGTCATTGAGTATGTTTAAGCCTGCGTAGGATACGTTCTCAGTTGTAAAGAGAATCAAGGGTTATGTGCAGAATGGGTTTGAGAAACTTATCAGCTTTGATTGAATATTGGATCAGACTGGATGGCCTGAATGGCCAGGTTTCTACTCCTATGTCTTATGGTCGTACGGTCTTTAGTAATATTGGCTCTCCTCAGTCCTCATTGTAGATTTATTATTGCATCTGATCTTCAAATGATTTATAAAGAGAAACGTTCTAATACGGATGAATTGGCAATATCATCTTCCCTCACTCTCGTCTCAGCTGCCATGTCCCCCAATTCTGAACGTTTTCTGTCTCCTCCCCAATGCCATAATCACATTGTAATTGAAGTCCAGTAAGTTGCACTTCATCGCAGTTTATTGGCATTAAAAAATCAACAGCATGACCCTCACTTGTCCTCCCTGATCCTGGAGTAACAATTTGAATTGCATTTCTCAGGAACAATTCTCTGTTAAAATATCCATCCCGTTTGTCTGTTATAACCCCATGTTGTCATCGGCACATTTTCCTGTCAGGTTTTCGAGTATAAACGTTCTCTCAATACTTTATTTATATTGTAATGACTGATCACTAGTTGCAGGCTGTATGTTTCCAATTATAATCAGAGAAACTCATTTATGTTCTGACAATCCTCTGTCATTACTCCCATATCCAATTCAGATTAAATGACAACGCACAATCAATCTACCATCTCCAACATTCCTTCCCTCAGTCACCCTCACATGTCCCATTCCGAATGTGTAACTTTTATGCGTTAGTTTGAAATTTAATAATAACTGTATTGAATAGAAAGGGGTTAACTGGAGCTATTTGTTCAGCGACTGTGGTTAATGTCAGCCTCTGTGGATCCTAAATGTGTCACTAGAGGATTAACCTCTTGTTTTAATAAGGACTGGGTTCGATGTGCCATCCCATAGTACGAGCAGGACCATCACCGACAGCACTAACAGGGATCAGCACATCCAGAGAGAGGGGAAGGAGAGATCAGAATCAGAGAACAATAGACTGGAATGTTTCAACAATGGATCTGAGTCTGAGAACATTAGACTGGAATATTACAATAACAGACAGGAGTTTTTCCTGGGAACTTAACTTGCTTTCTCAGCCTTCGATATCATTAGCATCACGGATCGAAGCTATCCTTTGGATTATACAAGGTAGCTACTATCCCATTCTCGCTGTAGTTGGTATTCCTCGTAAGTCATTCTCTTTGTCTATTAAACTGGGTTGAACTGTGTTTCTGCTCATGTTCGGTAAGTTTGGGAAAAGGAGAAGTCAGTGTCTTCACTCTCAATCAAAAATTCCTTTTCTGATAAATTCTCTGAAGCAAATTACTATTTATAAATTGCTCACTCGAACGCGAGAAGGAACCAAACTGTTCTCAAACTCCATAAACCTACTAGCCCTGCACAGAACTACGTTTCCATATCCTCCCCACTCACAAATCCTGCTCAGTACCATCATTATGATGTCCCGGTCTCCTCGTCAGCCTCAGTGCAACATCTGAATAAACTTCTGAATTTGTGCCACCGTGAAATCTGGATCCACCTGTTTCTAGTCACTTCTAACGACATGTCCATGACAAGAAATTGTACTTGAGATGTTAAACTTTTTCTCTCCGTAGAATCTGTCAGACACGAAGATAATGCATGGTGCACAAGTCATTGACTCTTACTCTAGACGCACAGAATAATAATCTGTTTATGTCTGAAGAACCAAGTTGATGGAATTTAAAATAAACCATCACCATTTGTAATAAACAGAAACCCATCTGGTTGCCTCATGTGCTTTAGAAAAGGCAATGGGTTATCGTTCATTGGTCAGGTCTCCGAGTAACTGCAAATCCATTCTTTACTGCCCTGTGGAACAGCTGAACCAGCCGGTCAGTTTAGGATAGGGTTAACATGCTGGTCTGACCAGGGCTCCATATACCTAGCGAAAAAGAACAGAAGTAAAGATAGCTTCCTTCCACTTCCTGTTTCCCATATCCCTCCAGCTCATTTCCATCAGGTAGGTGACTATTCCTTAATTTAAGTATACTCCATCTCATTGAGTCTCTCCCCGAGCATGATATCCGTCAGGATAGATACCTCTGGTGCTGGTTCTATTGACACTGACATAAAGAGGTATGTAAGTTGTAAATTCCGTATCAGTGGCAGTATATACAGAAGGATTTTTAAAAAATGTATGCCACAAGAAAGAAATGAAGACGGCGAAGTGAGGGAAAGTAATTATTGTGATCATCCCTGAGAGTGTTGTTGAGGCAATATTTGGGGTATTGTGCACAGATTTTCTCTCTTTTATAAGGAATGATCGTCTTACAACAGAAAGAGTGAAAATGAGTTCCACCAAACTAATCCTAGGGATGATGGTATCATGAGGAGTGAGTGAACATTAATCTTTCGCACTGTGAGAGAATAAGACGGGATTGCATTGAAACTTCAGGGGGATGGACAATCACATATGATGATCTAAACAGACACAGATACGATGGTAAATCCCATTTTTTTTTACTCAGGTTATGAGATTCTTGATACTTTTAATATCTCTGCGAACATTCCCCCCATTCACCCCCACTCCCCATATCAATGAGAGAGCAGGAAATCCAGACTTTGAATATGAACTCCACATATTAATACAGTGCATTTGGTGTGTGATCCTGCACTGAACGGAATGTTATACACAATCCCAACATCAGCCACAATGCCTTCAATTTAAGTCAGTGAACTACTCCCACCAGCCTCTGACCCCCATGGAGAACATGGGTCTGTCTTTTCGGAGATGGAAGATGTCTCCTTAAGACTTGAGAGAAATCATCTGGCTTCCCTCCTCACTGCCAGCAAACCACGTTAAGGAGCACATCTTCTTCAGGCAATGTGCCACGAGTAACATCTTGAAGCCCTCTATCAGTGCAGGATCTGGACCTGTGCTTTGTTATGCTGGAGTATCAGTGATATTTTCCTATTCCTGCATAAGCCTTTTAGAGGCTGAAAGGCCTCTTTCTGGTCCCGTGGAACAGTTTCGGGAGACTGGGCTCCACGTGTCCCTGTTTAACAGTTCGATGTGCTGACCAGTCCCCTCCTCTTCCTGTGTACCAGGCAGCTGGATTGAATGGGCTGTCTCACTTCTTGTTCAGTAGTTTCGATGGGCTGAATGCTTGCTCATATTCGTGTGTAACCAGATTGAGAGACTGAAAGAGCTCCTCTTTTTGCTGTGGACTTGTGTAATGTCCAGCCGTGCTATTGCATGAATGCTACCAACATAGTAACAGCACAGGCCTGAATGCAGTCCAGTTCTTGCTGCACATGGACACAGACTGCTTCAGGAG
The DNA here is from genome assembly GCF_047496795.1 of Chiloscyllium punctatum. Taxonomy (NCBI): domain Eukaryota; kingdom Metazoa; phylum Chordata; class Chondrichthyes; order Orectolobiformes; family Hemiscylliidae; genus Chiloscyllium; species Chiloscyllium punctatum. The sequence goes on from NW_027310277.1 coordinate 14,228, forward strand.
CTGAGGGAGGAAAATGTTCTGAACATTGTGTGATCTTCAATGACCATCCCCATTTCTGACGTTATGATGGGGAAGGATATAGATGAAGCTGCTGAAGATGATTGTGCCGAGAAATCTACCCCGAGGATCTCCTGTAGGGATATCCCTGGTTTAAGAGGATTGACATCCACCAACCACGAACATCTTCCTCCATGCGATGGCTGACTCCAACTAGGTGAGTGATTGTGGCTAATTCCTATTAATTTAATTTAGTCTGCGTTCCTTGATACAATCCTGTGTCAACACCGGCCTTGATATCAGGGTCTGTCACTCTTACATGAGCTGCAGTGTTCACCTCTTTTGAGCATGCCAATAGGTTATTGTTATGTTTGGGGAGTGTAACATTTTCACAGAGGATAGTGAATGTCAGGAATTATTTGGTCTAGAGAGCTCGGGGAGCTAGATCACTGAAAGTATTTACAGAGGAGGTAGGTGGGTTTATTTTTACCTGTCATAGAGTATGGGATGCGAAGAATTGGGAACTAAAGCAAAGTTGCTGACAACATTGGATCAACCATAATCTTATACAATGGCACGGCAGGCCTGACCATCCGAATTACCATCTGATCCTGTTCCTCAGGTTGTAATGTTCTGTAATTAGAAAGTTAATGGTTGTAATTTTCCTGAACATTCCGTTATTGGATGTTGAAGTTAGAGAGAGCAAAGCATTTTATGAGTCATCTCAGGGTGAGGTGTGCGGACTTTATTCACAGTGATTTTGGGTCTGCACCATGACCAACAAGTGAAGCACAAGTTGCAGAGAGGAGACACTCTATAAGGAGATCAGAGGCGTATTATCAACACAGTCTGGGTTTTGAATGAACATGTTTCAACCCACACCAAACTGTGTGTGACAGTTGTGAGGGACAGAAGGAGATCCTCTATTACTGTGGACCAGGTATTGGGGGCAAGTGGCCTCCATCTGTTACTGTGCAAGATCTGTGAAGGGCTGAATGGAATATGGAAACATTAGTCTGAGTAGCATGAGTGGGCCATTAGAAACTTCGTCTTTACGCAGTCACGCACTAAGATTGTAGCTGATCTGTTTGTGGTCTCAGCAGTACTTCTTCCGTACATGCACCATTTTCCAACATTCACTTGTCTATCAAATATTTAACAGACATAACTTTGAATAACTGCAAAATTCCAGAGACCATAAATTTCTAGGGAAGGAAATTTCCACTTGAAAAGCCCTTTCAGAATTTCTCATTCGTGCTCCAACCAATGTTGCAGGGTCACTGCTCCCTTTTGCAGTCACACTGCTCCATTGGTTTCGGCAAACTTCAATGTTTAGTGATATGGCTAATTATATAAGTCAGACTGGCTCATCTTGTAGAAAACTGTGACACACGCGCACACACACACACACACACACACACACACACACACACACACACACACACACACACACACACACACACACACACACACACACACACACACCTTAAGACAAAAACAGAAAAATGAAAGCTTTCCAGAGTTCCATAATAATTGAACTCATATGTTATTCTGTCCTCTGAAGTTATTCTGCTCAGACAAGCTGCTTGTAATGTGATTTCCTCCCAGAATAGTTGGATTTACCTGAATTCCCTTTGCTTCAGACGATAGGGAGATTCCAATGAATCTCTCATCAGGGATTCTGCACGACTCATCAGGTAGAGGTGAGTCAGAAATTTACTGCTGTCAGGTGGAACAAAATAAGAGAGAGGGATCAATCAGTTGCTGCTTCTCAGGCAGGGAACATTGTCCTCCCTCTCTGTGTTGAAACATGCAACAATATCAACTGAACACCAAACTGGACCGTGTGCCCTCGTCGTGAACATTCTCTGGAATGGCCCATAATGGAATATATGCAAGAGCATCACTGTTGTTGTTATACATATGCCATTCATTAGCAAAAAATAAAATTCCTTCATTAGCAAAAAAGAAAATTGCTGCTTTATATTTTGATGATATGGTGGTATGTTTATGCTTAATTTTTAAAACATCGTTTGATGTCTTCATAATATCTGTGCAAAAATCAATGCATGTTATTCTTAAAATGTATTCCAAACTTTTAGTCTCCCTGAGAAGAGAAAATATGTATCCAGCTGATATTTTTCTCAAAATCATCTATGCTTCAAAAAGATTTCTCATCTAAGACCAAAGTTAATAATGTTTCGCAACAAAAGGCCTTCATTCCAGAAACGTGTGAACAAACCATGGTTGATAAGTTTCCAAAACAATTTTTGTTTCGGTTAAGGGATCAAAACTACACATAATGTGTCAGATGTGGTCTTAGCAACGCCCTGTACAGATGTAGACTCGAAAAATATGATGCTGGAAAGCACAACTGGCCAGGCAGAAAACAAGGAGCAGGAGACTCGATGTGTCAGGCAGGTTCCTGATGAAGGACTTATACCCGTAACGCCAATTCTCCTGCTCCTCGGATGCTGCCTGATTGGCTGTGCTTTTCCAACCCCACACTGTTCGACGCTGATCTCCAGCATCTGCACTCCTCAATTTTACCTTGCATAGATGCAGTAAAACATTCCTGATGTAATCTGGAACCCTTTGCCAGAAACATAATCATTCCACTTAGCTTCCAAATCATTTGCTGCAAGTGTAGACAAACTACATATGATTCATGTACCAGGATCATGAAAACCGCCTGTATCACAGAGTTCTGCAATCTCTCTCTACTTAAATTGTTTATCATTGATTTATCCTTCCATCCAAAATAGACATCTCAAATTATGCTACATCTGTTGAAGGTTTGCTCACTAACCTCCCTTTGCCTACATCACATTGATGACACACGACCTCCATTTGTTGACATACTGGATTACCATCCTGGTGTTTAGTCAGTACCTTCCTCCAGATCATTGATATAGATATTGATCGTTGAAGATCCCATAGTGATCTCTGAGGCACTCCACCAAATACAGCTTTGTAATGTGAAAATAAGCATTTATCACTACTCTCTATTTTCTGCTAGCAGAAGCTTCCTGTGTAGCAGCTCAGGCAGTTTAAGTGGCCTCCTGTGCAGTAAAATGTACTCAATGAGCTAAATTAATTCGTTCTAATTTCCTCTGTACCTCGTTATAAGGCAGAATGGTGTCCTCCAGTCTCGTGGTAACGATAATGACTGGCTGAATGAGATTGAACACTATCTCTGTCACAGCTTCGAGGAGTGAATGGAGTGCACAATACATTCGGTATGGCAGCAGTATATTCCTGTAACAGCATCGAGTTTGGATCGAGAGAATAACAAATGGGGTCGGGACAGCAGGTGGCTATTCGGCTCATGATTGATCCGAGTGTGTCGAAATATCCGTCTCCTGTCTGTTCTCAATAAATATTGACTCTCCTGTCCAGCAAAGATTAGCCAAGCTCAGCCTTGAATATCTTCAAATACCGAGTCCTCACTGCTCCCTGAGGATGAGGACCGTACAGATAAAACAATATGAAAGTGAAAGTGACGTCCCTATTTCAGTATGGAACCCGTTATTTTAAAATGTTAACCTAACATGAAATCGCCACCTCTTTTGAAACACAAGGACAGAATAATTAGGCATAGACATAAACCATTCATCCATCTAAGCCTGTCCAATAGTACCAATGACTCTTTGCAAGCAAATATGTATTAAACTCATTCTATCCTCCTGTCCCAAGAAGAGAATAACTGATAGCATGACACCCAACGAGCATTAAAAACGCTTAATTAGGCCATTCGGCCTATCGTGTCTGAATGCTATTTATTAATGGCTTAGAGATTTCTCAACATCATTCTACTGACTTCTCTCTCTAACCCTTGACACTCTTATTCATCCAAACCTATCTCTCTCTGTCTTATAAGCATTCGTGTCTGTGTCTCTGTATGTGTGTTTGTGTGTGTTTTTCCATGTGTTTGTGTATCTGTGTATTTATGTGCTGACATCAGTTCATTTCTCTATTAGCTTGTGCGTTTTATATGTGTTAGTGTATATTTGTGTGTGACTACCTATGTTCCTGGATGCCACTGCATGTGTGCGGGACCATCTCCATATTTGTACTGTGAGTGTCAGTATATTGGCGTATTTACATATGTCTGTTGAGTATTTTTGTTATGATTTGGAGATGCCTGTGTTGGCCTGGGGTGTACAAAGTTAAAAATCACGCAACACAAGGTTATAGTCCAACAGGTTTAATTGGAAGCACCTGATGAAAGAGCATCGCTCCGAAAGCTAGTATGCTTCCAATTAAACCTGTTGGACTATAACCTGGTGTTAAGTATTTTTGTGTCTGCATCTCTCTGCAATAATATATTCGTTGTTTTGCGAGGGAGAGAATTGTGGGAACACACAGAGTGGTTAAAGTGCGAATTGCCCTTACCTGAACATTGCTCTTTACTCATATGGGGGGACATGGATATTACGGAATTTCCATTCGACCCGTCCCGTTACTCTCTGGCTCATACCAGGGTCCTCCCCACATGGCGGGGCGGTGGAGGAGGGATCACATATCGGGTGCTCCACTATCTGGTTTAGCCCTTTCTCTCCTATTACAAATCGATTCTCCTAGAATGGAAGAAAGGGAAAGAGGGAGTGAAGGTGGGAGTGTGTGGCCCTGCTGTTATTGCAGGTGTTGGTGGAGGGGGAGGGAGAATGGTGAGGTGTCCAGAGGGAGTGAGTCCACAGTGTTGTATCCATGCAGTGTTATTAGTGTTGGGAGTATAGTGGAGGGAGATGGAGAGCGCACTGGGGCGGGGGTGTGTGCATGTGTGGAGATGGTTGCTGAATTCAATAGGGAGTGTAGTAGTGTGTGAGCCTTATTTGGAGATAGAGTGTCTGCCTTGTTCCGGGGGAGGAGCTATAACAGATAATGAGTGTGAGGGAGCAGAGAGAGTACGGTGGCACTTAACCTGATAGAGTGGGCAGGATATTTATGCTTGTCCTGTGATGCTGGTCATTTCTTCAGATCATGTCAGTGTCAAGGTGAGCCTTCCCGAATGTCTTGTCCAAGTCTATCACTGATAATGCCGCAGACCCTGTCCCTCAGATTCCACAGAATCAGTTTCGGTGGATTTTACAAATAGCGTGGAAAAGCAAACATTGTTGTATTATGTATCTAAACCAATGCTCTCATGCAAATTCTGCACATTATATGCTCTGGAAATTAGAAATGCAAATATTGTGGGGGCTGCAGTATTACTGGTGATATCAAACTGAATCTAAACTTCGTGAACTAAGTGACTGCTAAAGTTGTGAAAAATAAATTCCATAAGAGTATAACAGGTGTGTTGAAGGTACGTTGTGACTCAAACAAGAGAGCAGGTTATTTTGGATTGGGTGTTGTGTGGTCAGAAGGACTCATTAATAACATTGCTCTGAGGAATAGTGACGTTAATATGCTGTATTTTGCACGGCATCTGCATACAACATAGAATGTTTGAGCCTGAAGTGGTAGACACGCAATCGTTGTTACAGTCATAGAACCATGGAGCCCTGCAGCATGGATACAGGTCCTTTGGATCAAAGTAATCTATCCGAGACAAAAAATGTCCATCCTCCTAATTCCATTTCCCTGTCCTTGCCCCACAGTCTTCTTAATGTTTCCTATCCCCGTATTTATCCAAACGCCTTTTGAATGTTGTTCATGGACATGCCTCAAACAAACCGCCGGCTGCTACGTCTATATGTGCACCATGGTCTGCATAAAAATGTTGCTCCTCAGGATCCCTTTTATTCTTTCATCTTTAACCTGATGCTCTCCTGTCCTTGATTCCCAACACTGGGAAAAAGAATGAGTGTATTCACCTTATCCACGCATCTCATGTTCTTATAGTTTTTTTTAATGATTTCCTCTCAGTTTCGTACACTCAAAGGAAAATGTGTTGGCCTGTCCAAACTCTCCCTACAACTCAGACCGTTGAGAACTGGCATTATCCTTGTAATTTTGTTCTTCCTCTTTCCAGTTTAATCACATCCTTCCTACGGCAAAGGGAACAAAACCGAACACAATACTCCAAGTGCATGCCTCGCCAGCGTCCTGTACAACTGCAATATAACTCACCAACGTCTATACCCAATTCCCTGACTGATGAAGGCGAGTTTGCCAAAAGCCTTTTTCACTGCCCTGTCTATGCGACTACTTTCATAGAACCATGGACCTGAGCTTCAAGATCCCGCTGTTCCACGACACACCTTCAGGGTCTAACATTCGCCACGAAACTGCAACCTGAATTTCACTTTCCAAAATGCAACACCCCGCATACATCTATATTAACCTCCACTTGCCATTTCTCGGCCCTTTTCACCAGCTGATGGAGGTCCTGCTGTAAATTATAATAACCTGTCTCACTGTTCACGGTATTGCCTATTTTACTGTCATCAGCCTAATTATTAATCATGTCTTGTACATTCTCATCCAAATCATTGATATAGATAACAAACAGTAATAGGCCCAGCACCGGCCTCTGAGGCACTCCTCGAACCGCAGGCGTCAAGTCCAACAAGCATCCTTCCAGAATTAGCCTCTGCTTTCTACAATCAAGCCAATTGTGTATCCAATTTACCAGATCCCCTTTGATTCCGTGCTATCGAAACTTTCGGAGCAGTCTATCATTTGGGACCTTATCAAACGCCTTTCTGAAATGTGTTCCAAGCACTGTACATGAATGGAAGGAATGCAAGCATCCGCAAAAGGAAGAAAAGATATTGTGGAGAACTGCAGACCAATTAACTTGACATCTGTGGGGAAACTATTGTAATCTATCATATAGGATCTGTTACTGGATATTTAGAAATTAACAGCAACATTGGAGAGAATCAGTATGCATATCTACAGTTTTCATATTTGACAAACTTCAGAATGATTTGAACTTATTTATTGCACCATACAAATGGCATATTTCGATTTTCAGAAGACTTTTTATAAGAAATCATGCAGTGAGTCCATAAATAAAGTAATTTGAATGGTAATTGGACGAATATATGTAAGTGGAAAGGTAAGTCAGGCTCGCCTTCATTTAAGAGAATCAGAACATAGGTGGAAGGTCATGTTGAAGCAGTTTCACAGCTTGTTAATGAGGCTGCACCTGGATTATTGAGTACAGTGCTGGTGAGGAGGAAGTGAGGACTGCAGATGCTGGAGATCAGAGCTGAAAATGTGTTGCTGGAAAAGCGCAGCAGGTCGGGCAGCATCTAAGGAGCAGGAGAATCGATGTTTCGGGCATGAGGTGACCCAATTTGAGAAAGAATGTACTGACCACAGAGGATGCGCAATGGACATTCTCCAGATTCGTCCCTCAGATGGCGAGATTTCCTCGTGTGGAAACTCGGCCTGTGTTCTCTAGAGTTTCAAAGAATGAGAGGTGATCGCAGTGAAATTTAGAGAAAAATCACTAAACATATGACAAAGTGGAAATAAATAGGATGTTTATCTGGCTGTTTATTCGACATGTAAGGCAAAGAATGGCAGGATAAAGGATAGATCATTGCAGACTGCAATAAGAAGGCAATTCTTCACTTTAAGGCGATTGACTAACACAGCGGCATGGAAACCTGCTGGCAGGGCAAGATTAGGCAGAATCCCCCACATAAACTGCAAGTGTGTTCAGAACAGAATAACCAGGGAACAGTTAGGACTCATTAGTGGCTTGCCAAGTTGCATCCAAATCTACTTAATGGTAGGAAACAGAAGGTCTTATGGTAGAAGGCTGTTTGTTTCACTGTAGGCCAGTGTCCAATCGTGTAACACTGGGATCAGTGTTGTATCCCTTCCTATTTGTGATTTGCAGGCGCCAGAGTTGGACTGGTTTGGACAAAGTTAAAAATTACAGAACACGAGATGATAGTCCAACAGGTTTATGTGGATTTACGACCTTTCGAAGAGCATAAATACGTGATGAAGAAGCGGCACTCCGAAAGCTAGTGCCTCCGAACAAAACTATTGGATTATAACCTGGGTTTATGTGATTTTTAAACTTATTATTTGTGGTATTCTGAAATGTGAATATGGAGGGGGTGGGAGTGGGGTGGGTGTGATAAATCAGTTTGTGTTTGACACAACGATTGGCTGGGTGATTGGCAGTGAGGAGGAAGGCCTTATGCTACAGGAAGATACAGGTGGAATCGTCAGATGTGTAGATCAATGGCAGATGGAATGTAACCCTGACAAATATGTGGTGATACACTTTGGAAGAAGGAACCAGATGGGGAATACTCAATGAATGGCAGCACACTGGGAAGCACAGACGGTGCTTCTCCACACATCCCTGAATGTGATGAAACAGGTTAATGCACATGTTGAGAAAGCATCGCAGACCATAAACATAACCTTTATTCATCGAGGTATAGATTATAAGAGCTATGCGGAAATTTGGTTAGGCCAACTGGAATACTGTGTTCAGTTCTGAGAGCCACATTACAGGAAGGATGTGATTGCCCTGAAGGGGTGCAGAGGAATTTCATTAGGACGTTCTGTGGAATGGAGCAGATCAGATCGGGTTGTTTACTTTGTAGCAGAGAAGGCTGAGGGGGACGTGACTCAGAAGGATAAGATTACCAGGTGCATGGACAGGATGGGTAGACAGCAGCTATTCCTTTCAGACAAGGCAGTACCCTGTTAAAGTGAAGGGTTTGAGGTTTAGTGAGTATTTGAGGAATGGTTTTCACCCAGAGGGTGCTGGGGTCAGGGATGCACTTCCTGAGAGGGCAGTTGGCACAGGTAACCTCACAACCGCGAATAGGTACATGGTCGTGCCCTTGAATTGTCATAACATACATGATTATGGGCCTCGTATTGGAAAGTGGGACTAATAAAGATCGTGCTGTATTTATGACACTACAGAGTCAGTGCTTCGGTGATTGTATGGCTGTGGAAGGTTAATCATTGAGCAGCGTAAGACAGGTATTGATGAGTTTTTGAAGAATGTATTAACTAGCGTTATAAAAGTGAACGTGTAGTAGATTCTACAAGTATGCCACTGGCTAAAATAAGGGAAATAACATGCGGCTTCCTTACAGATTAAAACCAGAGAATGGAGAATGGAGAAAAGGGAAAAGGTAGAACTATGGACTACTAAAGTTATGTTTTCACAGAAGAAAACAAAATGAAAAAGAAATCTTCCCAGCAATACTAGGAAACTTTAGTCTGGTGAGAAAAAGTGAATAGAATGAAATTAGCAAATAAACATTTTAGACCAAGTATCGGGACTGAAATTAATGGGCATAGAAAAAGTCAACGGAGGGAAATCTATCAAAAGTGAATCATATTTGAGAAAGTGATTTTGGCAAAATTATGGAGAAGCAATCAATGCAATACGATTAGATTTTCAAAAAGATTGCTGATAAAGCCCCAAGGCTACCATACAAATTCTAATCTTATGGGACGGCGGCTAATATGTGAACATGGTTTTTGAATGGGATAGCTGACAGGAAGCAGCGAGAAGGAATACAATAATGTTTTATTCCAGTGGAAGGTTTGGGTGATATAACAGGATTCGAGCTTGGCTCCCAGCTTTCCGAATACACAACAAACCTTTGGTTGAGGGGATCAAACGCAATATTACCAAGTGTGCTGATGACATTAAACCATGTCTGATTGTGAATTGGTGAGCAGGATGTAAAAAAGCTCCAAGTTGATTGAGACAACTGGAGTGACTGGGCAAGGATGTGGCAGATGGACAACAATGCGGGTAGATGTGACAATTTGCACGATGGTGGGTAAGACAGAGCAGCAGCCTACCATTTGAAAAGGGGTTGATTGAAAAATATTGATCTATAAAAGAACTTATGTTGCATTTTTCTTTGCTTCTGTGCAGACTTCTGAGCTCCATGCACGGCAGTGAGTTCTGAAGCCTGAAGCCAATACTGGGAACAGCATTGGCATACTGACCAGTGCACACAGACCACCAAGTGGGGAGCTGTAGCATTGAAAAGGGCCTGGATCCCCCTGTACACAAGTCACTGAAAGCAACATTTCATTAACAGAAAGCAGTTAGGAAGTTAAATGATGTGTTGCCGTTCATATCAGGAGGATTTGAGTCCAGGAGTAAGTGTGTCTTACTGCAGCTGTACAGGGCCTTGGTGAGACCCATTTCGAAGATTGTGCAGTATTGTGTGCAGTTTTGGTCTCCTTACCTATTAAAGGACAAACCTGACATTGACAGAAGAGGAGTGAAGGATGGCCTGACTGATCTCTAGGAAGACAGGCTTGTTGTGGGAGCAGAGTTGAGTAGACTCTGCCTTCATTCCATGGGGTTTAGGAAAATGAGTGGAGATCTCAGTAAAGTATACAAAACCTTGACAGGGTGAGACAGTTTCGAAGCAGGGATGATAATTCCCCAGTCTGGGACCTCTAAAACAAGGGGCCACAGTATTAGGTACAGACAGGCCGCTCTGCATTGAGATGAGATTAAATGTCTGTACTCAGACACTGGTGAACCTGGGGAATTCTCTCCCAGATCAGGCTGTGGAAACCAAGGTGCTGAATATAAGTAAGGATTTCAAGACACAAAAGAGATAGGGAGAGAGCAGGAGTGTTGTGGGAAGGTAGAGGATCAGATATCATTTCTCCATTAATGCGGTAGCTGTGTTCCTGTGCAACACCATGTTATAGAAAACAGTGAATATTAATAATCGGTGCTGTGGGAAAAAGAGGGTAAGGGACGAACCGCCAAATTATTGGTCATAACCAAAAACTGAGGTTTCCCAGCACGCACACTAGCACAGTCTAAGTAAATCTTGAAGTCATATATTGTAATTAAACAGTGTAGTACATGTAAGACTTTCCACTATAGTCAATGACTACAGCACTGTACCTTTCACTAAAGTCTTCACCATAAAATGCGTGAGCTGACTGACCACGTAATGCCAATGGGGGAATTCCACTTCTCATCAAGATTCTCTCCGGTTAGAAATAAACTTCCTTCTAAATATAGACTAGAATTCCCAGTTTCAGGCTCAGTTTCAAGGCTTGCAGAGCAAATTGCATTTCAGTTTTTGTTGAACACACTGAGGGTGCATTTTACAGATAGAGGATCCTGAGGCTGGGATTTGCTGTTAAGCTGGTGTTAGGTGTGGAATCATGTAACAGAGAACAGGAGATTGCCTTATAAAAAGGTGCGCAACAAATCATTTTGAAGCCAAATACTGTTTAATAAACACCTGTTATTGGAGAACTGCCTCGATGTTGAACGGAGGAGCAAATTTGATGGACCGAATGGACTACAGTAATTCTTATTTGATATATCCCGATGTTTAAACATACTAAGGGATATGAACACTGTGTGGGGAAAAATGCATTGAGGAGATTGTCTCCAAGATCTAGAACGGGTAAGACTCAAAGTATCAAATGCCCTGCTCCTTTCCTGATGCTTCTGTGCACTCCGTGGGAAAGCTCTGTAACAGTTGTCACGAGCTCTCAAACACCAGGAAGGCAGCATCTTTACGCTCAAAAGGACTGTGTTTCTCGTTCCCTTTTCCAAAACCAAGCTTGTTGCCGGGTGTTCTGTCCGGTTTTATCCTTGTAGAAATCAGAGCAATTTGATACAATTTGAGCGTCTTGCTTGGCCGTTTCAGAGAGCATTGTAGAGTTTATCACATGTCTGTGTGTCTGGAGCCACTTATAGGACAGACCAGGAGATTCGCTTCCTAAAAGTACACTGGGGAAGGAACACATGTTTACAATCGACATTAGATTCATGGTCACTGTTACTGACACCAGATTTTAGGTCTCAATATTTTGTTAATTGTTTTTAAATTCCACCATCTGCCAGATCATTAGCCTGGTCTAGATTAGTAATCCAGTGGCATTTGAACAACCGCACCATCTCCACATGGGGACCTATCAGAATCCATACTAAACAGGTTATTTCTGTGCTGCTTGACAGCTCTGTCGAAAAGAACTCCCACTGATTTGACTATCGAAACGGGACTGAGTGCGTGGTAAATGTTCAGACTATAGTTATTCCCTCGTTATGGGATTGGATAGAGTTGAATAGTTTTCCATGTGGCCAGGCAGATGTCAGAGTTGGAGCTGGAATGAAACAGCTTCCCCAGGGATTGTGCAGCACAAGTCTTCAGTGCTGTTGCAGCAATGTTGTCAGGGCCCATTTCCTTTGTTGCATCTTCTGTGTTCAGCTTTTTCTTCATATCACGTGCAGCGAATCGAATTGCTTGAAGAGTGGCATTCGTGAATCTGTGAGCATCATGAGGATGAAGTGGATTGTCTACTCAACACTTCTGGTTGAGAATTGTGCAGATACGACATCCTTGTCTTTTACACTGATGTACAGAGCGTTTCTGTTATTTAGAATGGGGATATTTGTGGAGTCCTCTCCTCCAAAAAATTGTTCAACAATCCATCGACATTGTCGACTGAATGTGGCAGGATTTCAGAGCTTCAATCTTATCTGTTAGTCTTGGGATCATTTCCTCCTCTCCATCAGATTGTAGTTCTGCTCTTTGGAATGTAACCAGTCAAGTGTGGTAGGTTGATAGACTGATGGATTATGCTTGGGAAAAAGTTATGGATCGTTATTGAATGCAATTCTGCTGCGGCTGCTGCTGTGATCTACAACATCAGATGATATCCCAGTGTGAGCTTCAATATCTGCAATTCAATTCCACTAGCTCTCCCCTCATTCAAACTGAGACCGATTCACCCATCAGCCCTGTACTCAGTGACCTAAACTGGTTTCTGATGTGGTAACACTTCCATTATCATATTCTCATCCTGCTGAGTGTCCCTCCCTGATGTCACGCCTCCAATTTGTTACATTACTCAAATACCTTAACATATTCATATGAATCGTTTTCTTTCCCATAATACCATCTGCTGTGCATGAAGTGAATGTTTTTCCCTCTGTTTAACTCCCTGACCATGATTAAGACCTCTGTCGTGTCTGTGATGCCAGACTTATCTCGTTTGAGAGCCAATTAACTTGTGCACTTTGCGTTTTTGTTCACTTCCCAATGTACAATGCTCTGTGATAGATTGGGCGTTTGAGCAGATTTGACACACGTCTTTGGAACTTGTTCAAAAACAGAAATTGCTGAAGAAACTAAGCAAGTCTGGCTCAATCTTGTGGAGTGAAAGCAGAGTTCATCTTTCGTGTCCCTGTTTCTACAGCAATTTGTGCATTTCTATTTCCAGTTTCCATAGACATTTGTTTAATTAAACTTTGTTCTGTGCCTATTAATTTCTGGAGAAACTCAGCAGGTCTGGCAGCCTCTACAGAGACAGAAAATCAAAGTTAGCGTTTCAAGTACAGTGTGACACTTCTTCAGAACTGAAAATGTTTGGAAACTTGGCATTTTAGTCCTTTGCTAGAGGTGGGGAGGGGGTAGGTGACAGGGAAAAGAGGGGGTGACAACAGATAAACTGGCTTTTAGCAGTGGTGAAGGAGAAGCTGATGCAAAATGAGTTTTATTTAAGATGTGAATTGGAGAAAGGGGTTCTCTCTTTTGAATGCAAGATAAAGAAGACAGAACCACACAAGGTCATAGGGAGGCCTGGAGGGAGAATGTGGAACATTTGGTATTATGCAGATCTGGCCAGAGATACATTTTCACTGTAGAGATCATCACCGCCACCAGAAAAAAAGGAATTCCGGTGCCTGACGTCTTAATGGCACTAGTAAGATTTTCATGCTGCCTTAGTATTGTAACATCGAGAAAAAACAAATAACAGTAGGAAGTTTGAGCTGACTTTTTTTCCTGTCGTTTTGAATATTGTTTCAAATTAGCAGTGCTTATCTTTAAATGCTTGTTCTTGAAGTTAGTATCAGATGGAGTATAGGAGGTTGAGGGGTGACATTATAGAATTTTATAAAATGAGGGGAGGCATGGAAAGGGTGAAAAGCCAAGGTCTTTTCTACAGGACAGGAAAATCAAATCAGAGAGCGAGCATAGGTTTATGGAGGAAGAGGGAAGACTTAAAAGGGAGGAAGAGCGAACATTTTTACACAACGGGTGATGTGTTTATTGAATGAGATGCCAGATGAAGACTGGCAGATGCAAGTACAGCTCCAACATTTAAAAGACATTTGGACAAACATATGAATGGGAACCATTTTGAGGTATATGGGCAAAATGCAAGCCGATTGGACTAGTTTACTTTGAAAAACCTGGCTGGCAGAGACAAGTTGGACCAAAGATTGTGTTTGTGTGCGATATGACTGCATGGATATAGAAAGTGAAGAAAAAGGAAGAAAAGATGTGATGTAAACAAATTGGCAAGAAATATAAAAACAAGCAGCACGAGCATTTCCATGTATGTAAGAAGAGTTAAAGAAGTGTGTGTGATCTTTGGCAGAAACAAAGTCAGGAAAGTATATTGAAGAAATTTGGAGGCTGTGACTGGGGAACTGGCTTCAGAGAACAGACAGGTAATTTACACCTGTACTTTGTATCGTTCCTCACAGGGGAAGACACTGTAAATATTTCAATTATATAAGTAAAATGGTAATAAGAGGGAAGTTCTTGGACTGTCTCTAACAAAAGGAGCAAGGCTTTTCTCAAACAGATAAGACGAAGGGTAAACAGATCATCAGAAATACAGAGCTGGTTTTAATTGAAGTGATTACAGAGTGAATGGTGGCTCTGTGTGAAATATTCCACAACTCTCTGGATTAAAGCAGTGACCCAGTGAAACTCGAGACCCTCCAATGTGACGCCTGTCTTCAAGAACCGAGCGAGACTGAGAACAGGAACCATTTATCCTAACAATTAGTGGTGGGAATCTGTGACAGTCTGTTGTTAAGGAAGGGACTGCATGATATTTAGAAAAAAACTTCACACAAAGTCAGCATGGTTTTGTTAAAGGCGAACTATATTTTGTCTGTAAAATCATGCAAAGTTTTTCTGGAGATCCATGAGAATGTAACAACCTGACATGAGGCTTTCGAGAGATTTTCCACAAGGTATCACAAAACAAAGGTTCTTACACAAGACAGAAGCTCATAGTATGACGGATAATGCATTAGCATGGGATGACAATTTGTAAACACCTAGAAATCAGAGAGTCAGGATTCATCGATCTTTATGAACAACATGTATCTACTGGAGTACCTCAAATATCAGTTAGCTGGCAAGAGCTGCTTACAATCTATACTGATAGCCTGACGTCGGGAGCTGAGTGCAATATGTATCCGAGTTTGTGGAGGACACTTACACCCAAATGGTAGGCTGTTATTTAATGGAGAGGACGCCTAAAAAAGAAGCAGTACAACGGATTGAAATGTTCCTGTGTATGATACATCACGTCAGCATGCTGATGCAGGAATGTTGGTTCATTAGATTGGTTCCTGGGGTGAAAGCGTTGATTTATTGAATACATCAAAAATGCTGAGGCGATTATCCATTGTGGTTTAAATGAGTGAGGGTGGCATTACTGAAACGGACAAAATACAGAGGGGGCTTGACAAGATAAGTGTTGAGAATGTGGTTCCACACAAGGACAGAGTCTCGAAATCAGGGATATCGATACAGAATAAGGAATACCGATTTCAAACTGAGACATAAAGAAATGTCTTCTTTCAGAAGGTAGTGAATGGCTGGAATTCCATAACCTAGAGAGTATGGAGATTAGGTCACTGAATGTGTTTACCAACGATGTGGATTGAGATTTGACATATCAGCGAGTTGAGGGATGCAAGGAGTTAGCAGGAAAGTGTAGTTGAGCCGTGGATTAGATCAGCTATGTTCTTATTGAATGACAGTGCAGGTTTAAGGGGCCGAATAGCCCGCTCCTGGTCCTATTTCTTACGTTCTTATTTGTGCTTTTGGAAAATAAATGGTTATTTTCCTGGAAGTCATGATGAAAAATGCGGCATTCAGGGAGAACAGAGGATTTGTCCGAGTTGATCTTGTGTGGGGTACGGGGGCTGTATTCACAGCGAATCTGGATCTGTAACGTGGCCCACATCTGGAGCAGAAGTTACAGAGACGGGAAGCCTGGAAAAAGGGATTGGGGGAGGGGGCGGTCTCTTCCTGACCCAGCCTGGATTTTTGATGTACATTTCGCAAACTGCACCAAACCATCGGAGTGGTCTTGATCTGCTCCTGTACTGCAGGACCGAAAAGCTGAATGAAACATAGGGCTGACGGACACGACTGGGCCATTCGGCCCTTTGACATTCTGCCACCAGTCAATAAGGTCATGGCTCATCTTAATGTGTTCCCAGCTTCACTTTTCTCTCATTGCACGCATATCCTTGATTCTCCTGTCTATGGAAAATCAGACAAAGCTAGCCTCAGTATAATATAAAGATTCAGCCCTCCCAAACTTCTGGGAAAGAGAATTCCCACTTGAAAGAACCTCCCATTTTGTGAATTTCTCTTCACTCCGGTTCTGACTGAGGTTGGAGAGTGTCACAGTTTCCTTTTCTGGTCCCACGCCTCCACTGCCCACAACAAATTTTAAATGTAATCAGCTTGGTGATATGGCTGATGATAAAGGTCTCAGACTGGGTCAGTTTCAGTGATAAGAACAAGTCAGTTAGATTTCTTTAATCACCTACAAGTAATTAATAGAACTAACTGAGGTTGATGATAGATATTTGGTTAGCACTGCTACCTCACATCACCAAGGAGCTGGGTTCAATTCCAAATTCAGGTGACCTCGATGTGGAGTTTGAACATTCTGTACGTATCTGTGTTGGTTCCCTCCCAATGCTCTAGTTTCCTCCCAGAGTACAAAGATGTGCAGCGTAGTGTGGATTGACTATGCTAGATTTCCCATTGCTGAGAGAGCGTCCCCGTCATGCTAACATCAGTCAATGTGGGGAATTGAATGAGCGCTGCTGGCCTCCATTTGCCATCCAGCCAACTGAAGTTGAGACAGTGTAACTGTTACAGAAAGAAACAATCACAGATAAAGGGCAAAAGAAACGTTCATAACAAGAAAAATTGTACAATTCAGATAACGGTCAAGATAACAGAGGAGGATAAAACGTTCTCTGCTCGAAATTGTATATCATAACGGGACAAGTGTTTTGAAGCAGTGTTTGACTGAATACAATAAAGTGAGACAAAGTGAAATAGCCAGAATTACTAATTGTGATTGGATATAAAATAAGTGCATATGTAGAGAGCGAGAGAGATAGAGAGAGATGAAACATCGTCGTGTTAGATCGCCTTGTCTAATATGCGCGGGGTCAACTGTACAGTGTCACCCAAAAACGGAGAAAGATCAACCGTGTGCCCATTGACACTTGAAAGATGGCACCATTGCCAGTGATCATGGAATATCCAGGGGCATCAGTGCGATGGTGAGTACCTCCAGCCATGTTGGGTTGGAGAATCGGGCTGGCAATGAATGAGACGAACACTATGAGATTGCGTAGGTAGTTAACGAGGTGAGTTCGATAAGATAGCACCAGGAAACTAGCTCAGCCTCGTATGGACAATCCCTCTGTCATACTCAATGAAAATGGCACTGAGATAATTTATTAGTAGATTCAGCCCAATGAGTCGAAGACTCTGCTAACCCCACATCCAGTTTTAAGAGTGCAGAACAAATTCTCATTCAAACCTCTCCATCATCTGTACTGACACCAAAATCCCCTTCAGCTAGCATTCCTCAAATATTGGCTCATGTTGCGGGATGCTGTCGAAATGTCTTCATTTCAGCATTCTGAAATCTGTGATCTTATATGAAATTGTCTCAATCTCCTTTTCTATTTTTTCCCGAAATCCTTTTGCTTGTTTTTAGTTAAACTGATTTCCCTGCCATAATCCCTCTTGCAGTGGCTAGGGAATACGGACTAGGCAATAAGGACTTTGTATCAGAATGATAATGTAACTAGATGGTTAATTCAGAGGCAAGAGCTGTGCTTCCAAGGCAGTGTTTAAAATCCTACCACAACCGATGTCAGAGCTTAAGTTCGAATGACAACAATTGGACTGAAACCGAATTTCACTCATGGAAACCAGAAAGCGTCAGGATTTATTTTTATTATTTCACTGATAGTCTTTCGTGAAGAAACTTAACATTATTGCCCAGTCTGAACTCAGTGTGACTTCAGACCCACAACAAAATTGTTGGCTCCATTTTGTCTTGACAAGTGGCCACGTGGTCAAGGACAATTAGTGATGGACAACAAATGCTGCCCATGCCCATGATGCTGGCATCCCGTAAAATAACAGCATTAAATTTGAAATAAACCAAGAAACGGTGGGTGCTAGAGATCGAAAATAAAATACTCCGGCGTCTGAAAGTGTTGGAGGATCTAAGCAGCCTCTGTCAGGAGAAACGCAGATAACAGTTTGACTCCAGTTACCCTGCTTCACAACTGAAAGCAAACTGGGAAATAATATTATTTATCCTGGAATCAGGGATGGTTGGGTTGGAGATAGAGGTGGAAACCAGGTTTAAATAGAATGGATAGCGAAACGGCCAGAAAAAGAGAGAAAAAGAAGTGAAAGGTGAGCAAAAGGATTGCTGATGATGAACTGAAAGGAAAACAAAATGGCAAGTTATTCTCACATTTCCGCACTTCCCATGTTCTTGAATATCACATCCATTTAGATATGTCCCTGTTTAAAGTGAGTTAGGTTCCCTCTATCTCTCGTCTCTGAGTGTGATGATCAAATCCATTAGCAACACTGGTGCTGCTCTTATAGTTGCTGAGATGCAGAGGAAAGTAATGTTACACCGTCAACTGCTTCATTGGAGAGAGAAATTTTACTGTGGGACTGTGCGGGGATGCATTGGCTTTCTCAGCCAGGAAGAGAAACTCAGGAGTGGAAATAGTTTTCAACGCTGAATGCGTGCACCATGCGTGTGGAAAATTGACTTGTTCCTGGAATTGGAAAATCAGTGGAGTTTCTGTGGATGCTTATCTCAGGTTGTATTGTCAGCTGCTGGATCTGGTGACCCCACGATACACACTGCAATTACAGAGTGTCTGGGTCTATGGTTAACAAATGGAGATGAGGCTCCACAGAAGTGAAGATCTATAAATAGGGTGGAGCAGCACAGTGCATTATGTTCCCTGGGATTTCCGGGATATTTGTCTCAGCTGGACCAGATGTAAGGTATGAAACCAGTTTCTTTCAAAATTGAGGTGGTCACTGAACTGTGTCCCCTCCTTCAGTATACCATTTAGTCTCACACCGGTGACAGGACTGTGCTGATGCTCACCATGAATTAAACTGGATTAATCCTGGAATTTTCCAGACAGGAGTGAGTATCATATCCATCATCACCGAAGTGCAATCCTCCAATGTATTCATTGACTGACAGAAGTCACCTGTCCGCTGAGAGCAATATATTGAGTTCATCTCCCCGAGGAAGGTACAGAAACAAACTTGCAGAAATATAAGGGAAAGAGTGACTGGTTAAAATGAGGAACAGAAGGAAATTACAATTAATAAAAGGTAAGTCTTTGAAAATCCCATGGAATTTAAGGTCGGTATGTTGCTGCATCTGATGAACTACGACCAAGAGTATTGAGAAGGTGGCAGTAGAGCTAATGAAAGAATTACTGATTATTCTTCGAAGCTGGTTAGATTCTGGAAGGGAGCCTGCAGACTGGAGAGCAGCTATTGTAAACCTAAATATTTAAAACAGGACGGAGAGGTCAAACAGAAAACCAACTTGTGGTTAGCTTGATATCAGCTGTGAGAAAAACATTGGGGAATGTGACAACTAGACACTTGGAAAATAATGACATGATTTGGTAGAGTCAATCGAGATTCAGGAAGGGGAAATGATCTTTGATAAACCTGCTGGATTTTGTGTAGGTTGTGCGTTGTGAGATCGACAATTGAGATTCATTGGGAGTGGAGTATTTGCGTTTTCAGCAGACGTTGACATGGTTGAAGATAGTGAGTAGAGAATGTTGGAGCCCATTGGTGGTAAGGGTGGAATACACCGAATGTCTTAAAATTTGGATAATCGAGAGAATGAAGGGAGTTTTGTTTTTATCTGGATGAAGGCTTTCGGGTATCAGAAGGATCAGTGTTTGGGACAAAGCTCTTCGCAGGACGTAAAATGTTTCAGGTGGGAACAACAAATATCATCATTCACATTTATGTTCATTTAAATAGTGAGAATTTGGGAAGTGCTGTTCTTGCAACAGACCTGAATGTGCTTAATCATTAATGACTGACAGAATGTTTAATCAGCAGGAAGTAAATGATATGTGGCTCTTCATGCAAAACGATTAAACTACCACAGAAAATGTATCTTTCCCAAAGGTAGTGTCCTGTTTAGAAACTATTTGGAGTATTGTGTACATGTTGATTATTCTTTATAAATAATGATCTTGTGAGCGATAAAATCCAAAGGGATTTCACCAGACTAAACCCTGGCATGGTGTTACCATAAAGAGAAAGTGAAGAAACTTGTGTTCAATATGTAGCACAGTGAGGGAATAAGAAGTTGAAACTTGATAGTTATGGTTGGACACTCTTTATGTCCCAAGCCATTGAATAGGATGAAAATTCTATCCTTCTCATTGGATGCGTGTTTCCAGGTAGTTTCCGTGCCTATGCAGAGCCCCATGTCCATTGACAGGTAGGTACAGACTTTGAATGAACTTTACTGCACAGTTGCTGTGTGACCCTGCACTGAACGTTACATTGTCAGCAGATACAATATCTTCATTCTGAAACAGTTAGCCATTTCCCACCAGCTTCGGACCTCCTTAGAGACCATGGGTCTAACTTCTTGGAATGGACAACACGTTGGTGAATGGGTAAAAATGTTGTCTTCATTCCCACTGCCAGAAAACCATGTTAACATGACATATATGTAAAATGAGTAGTGAAGCCTCGTGGAACATGTTAGAACAGTCTATCTGTGCAGCCCATGCACCATTTGTTTATGATATTGAACCTTCTCTGACAACATCCTCTTCTTGTGTCATTGACCGAAGAAGCTGAATGACCACTTCCTGCAGCTTTGTAAATGGCTCCAGATGTGAAATTGTCTCTTTCTGATCCCATGTAAATGATGCGTGAGAGTGAGTGTTCCCCTTGTCTTCCTATGGAATAGGAAGGAGGGACTGATTGTGCTATTCATCTTCTTGCCCAGTAGATTTGATGGGCTGAATGGCTTCCCCTAATTCTTGTGAACCCAGATTGAGGTACTGAATGAGCTTTTTCTTTTTTCTAGGGAAATGTGTCTAGTGTCTGTTACGTCAATGTTACCCAGATTTTAACAGCACACGTTTGAATGTTGCCTATGTCTTATCGCACATGGACACAGATGGCTTCAGTATCTGAGTGCTGAACATTGTGAAGTCTTCAGTGCATATCCCCACTTCGGATCGGTGTGAACTCAATGAGCTGAATGGCCTGCTTCCACACTGCAGGGATTACCCGCTGGCCAACTGCAGATGCCTGGGCTGAGGGAGATACCCTGAGAATCTCCTGCAGAGATAACCCACGGCTGAGATGATTGATGCCCACCGATAATAATCACCTTCCCTTGTGCTTTGAATAACTCAGAGCAGTGGAGAGGTCACAATCGATTCTCATTAATGCGAGTTTGCTCATGCTCCTTGATGCCATGCTCAGTCTAATACAGCCTTGAGTACTGGGCCAGTCTCTCTATCCTGAGCGCCTCTGTTCCCTCTTTTGTTCATATCAATAGGTCATGGTGTCGAATCAGAGAATGGTTTCTTCAAACAGAAGGCAGTGATTGTCAGGAATTTTCTTCCACAGAGAGTTAAGGGAGCAAGATCACTGATAGGGACCTGTGGTGTCCTGCAGGGATTGGTTGTGGGATCGCTGCTCGTTGTGATTTTTTAAAAATGACTTGGATGAGGAAGTGGGAAGGTGGGTTAGTAAGTTTGCCGATGACATGAGGATTTGTGGAGTGGTGCATAGTGTGGAGGGCTATTATCGGTTGCAATGTGACATTCACAGGATTCAGAACTGGGCTGACAACTGACAGTTGGAGTTCAACCTGGAAAAGTGTGAATTGATTCTCTTTGCAAGCTCGAATGTGAATGCAGAATACAGGGTTAAAGGCAGGATTGTTGGCAGTGTGGAGGAACAGATGGATCTTGGGGTCCATATCCATAGATTGCTTAATTTTGCTACCCAAATTATGATAGGCTTGTTAAGAAGGCATATAGTACTTTAGTTTTGATTAGAAGGGATTTTAGTTTAAGAGCCACGAGGTTATGCTGCAGCTGTATAACGCTTTGGCTATACCACACCTGGAATACTGTGTTCAGTTCTGGTCACCTCATTCTAGGAAGGACGAGGAAGCTTTAGAGAGGGTGCAGAGAGAACTTACCAGGATGATGACTAGACTGGAGATCAGGTCTGATGAAGAAAGATTGAGGGAGCTAGGGCATTCTCATTGGAGTGAAGCAAGATGAGAGGTGATTGGATACAGGTGTACAAGATGATGAGAGGCATAGATAGAGCGAATGACCATTCCCCCAGCAGAAATGTCTATAACGAGGGAACGAGGGTACATAATTTTAAGGTGATTATAGGAAGATTTTGGGGAGATGTCAGAGTTCAGTTCTTTATACAGAATGTTGGGTGCGTGGAATGCACTGCCAGCAATGTTAGACGAGTCAGATACCTGAGGGACATTTAAGAGATGCTTGAATAAGCACATGAAAGATAATGCACGAAAGTATGTCGATGAGTCTGATCTTAGAGTAGGATAAAAGATCAGCACAACCTCGAGGACCGAAGGGCCTGTTCCGCGCTGTCCTGTCCTATATTCTCTGACCTACAAAAGTATTTAAAGAGGCTTTAGATGGATTTTGACCTGTCAGAGAGTTGAGTGCTATGAAGAATTAGGCATGAAAGAGGACTTGAGACCGAGAGAAAATCAGCCATGATTTACTGAAGGGCGAGTCAAACTTGAGGGGTGGGGATAGGGCGTGAACGACTTGCTTCTGTTTCTATGTTCTCACATTCTATTATTTGAATGTTACAGGTTGTTATTTTCCTGGAAGTTTTGTTATTGAATGTTGTAGTCAGGGAGTCCAGAGGATTTTCTGAGTCATCTCTGGGTGATGTGTCCGAGCTGTATTCACAGTAAACCTGGTTCGATAATGTGACCAACAAATGAAGCACATTTGGCAGAATGAGGAATCTCTGTAAAGAGAGATGAGGGGCTTCTTTTATACCCAGCCTTGGTTTTCCAATTACATTTTTCAAATCACCCGAACCGTGTGGGAAAGTATTGAGGGACTGAATGGTCTCCTCTGTTCCTGTGCACGAGGTGATAGCAGTAAGTCGTCTCCAACCGCTCCTGTCTAGCAGATTGATGGGCTGAATGGAACATAGAAACATGGGACTGAGGAACAGCAGTGGGTCATTACACACTGTGAGCCTTCTCCACCACTCACTAAGATTGTGGCTGATCAGGTTTTGGTCTCAGCCCCACTTCGCTGTCTGTATCCAATTATCTCTGGCTCACTTCATAGACAAATATTTAACTAATGCAAGTTTGAATAAATGTAAACAAAGAAGCGCCACAAACTTTTGGGGAAGAGAATTTCCACTCGAAAGGCCTGTAGAACTTTTCCTAATCCATCTTATCGAATTAGAGAGTCATACCACACGGAAACATACACTTATGTCCAAATTGTCCATGCTGACCAGACATCCTAATCTGATCTCATCCCATTTGCCAGCCTTTTGCTAATATACCTCTGAACCATTCTTATTTATGTATCTATCCAATATATTTTAACTGTGTAATTTTACCCTCTTTCATGGATGCTTTGAAACTCTGAGATAATCTTCCTCACTGTCCACTGCAGCACATTTTGCTGTTATCTGTAAATTAACTAATCATGCCTCCGATATTCACATCCAAGTCGTGTGAGAAGCAGCAAGCTCAACACTGATTCTTTAAGCACACCACTGGCCACAGGCCTCCAGTCTGGAAAATAATCCGTTACCTTTAAGACAATTTTGCATCCAATTGGTTGAATTTCCTTGGATTCCATGGGACCTAACTGCTTTAAATTTTCATTTTTATGCTGTAACTCAATTAGTTCAGCTGATCTGAACATATTTCCATAATCACATATTTACTCTTGTTTTGTTTCAACTATCTGATGAAACAAAGTCTCTGCCAATATCACTTCAGCTTCCTTGTCTATATATTTATGATCTCTCCTGTTTCAGCTGGTGACATTGGGACCTTGCTACACTACAAACAGGGAAGATTCCAGGATAAGGCTCCTGCTTGGCTTCAGTTGCCTGTGACTCCACTGGACTTTCAACCAGAGCAGGCAGCATTTCTACCGATGAATCAGCGATATACTTTACAAGGATTAATTGTATTCCTGGAGCTGAAAGTTTGTCCAATACTTACACCACTATTTCTCCACATTTTTCTGCACACCCCATCCCCGCTTTACATAATTGTGCGCGTTTTGTCTCACATGAATTCACTTTAGCAGTACCTTTTCTGGACATGGTCCTTCAGGAATACATACCTTCGCATCTTTCAGCATCATAGACTGAGAGGATTCTATGTCTCTTAATAGTGCATCCTCTTGATCTGCTACTTCTGGCCTATGTGAATACACTTTCCCCTGGCAGGTATATTTCATAAGTAGATGCGGCACTTCCTCCTTGACCAACCTCAGATAAACTTGTACACTCTGATGCAGCTTTCTAGCCTCCACTGTGCTTTCTGTTACCGCTCCAATAATATTCCCAGGCTTATCCTGTTTTCCTACATCTTTTTTTTCCCTAGCCCACCAACAAAGTGATTTCCTGTGACCTCATTTATTGCCATGAAAACACCGGAGCTTTTTAGCGTCTTTGTCCCCTTCAAGGGTTTCCTTTTTACCCTGTGGTAAATTATACTTCTAATCTTCACTGAGATCTACATATCGTTATCCACATGAGTATTACTCTATCCCTCATGAACTGAAATTGATTCTGGAAGCCAAAATGTGTTTTATGGAACAATTCATAATCATCAGCCTCTTCAGCTGCTAACCTTGCTGTTTTAACTGTCTGCTTTTCCACAGGAGTTTGCACTACTTCAGGCAATGAATCTTTGAAATCCTCCTAAATAATTATCTCTCTAAGTGCATCATTTATTTACTTAAAGTTCTTATCCATTTATCAAAATTACTTTCTTTGACCCGTTTAAACTGAATATAGGGTTGAACAGGGTCACTCCTAAGATTCCTGAGATGTTGTCTATAGGCTACTGGCACAAGCTCATATGCACTTTCTTCACATCCTTATTCTCCCCAGATACTCCTCTGGTATTGTTGCGGATACCTCACTAGTTCTACCTACAAGTTTCGTTTGGCCACTGGCCACTGCAATTGTTTAGCCACGTTTTCAAATGACATGAAAAAAAATCCATATTGTACTCATCCAATTTAGGGAAGGCGTGAATATACTTAAAAAGTATCTCACCAGGCTTTTGACTACCTTGGGTTTGCTAATCTTCACGCTGTTCCAAACTAAGCTTACTTTCAGCATTCATCTCCATCTTTTCCCTCTGACTTTCCACTCTCAGTGCCCATCTCTTAAGTTCAAACTCTCTCTCTTTTTGTTTCTTTCCTGCTAAAACCATTCTTTTTTTCCTCTTTCCTGGATAAAACCAATTCGTTCTCTTTCTCTTTTAATTTTAGTCGGAACGCAAAGTGCGTCATTTTTGCTTCAGACTCAAGCTGCTTTATTTGTGATTGAAGGTTAGTCATTTCTACAGACCCCAATGGAGTTTCCAGCAATTTGGAATGCTGAGCTGCTGCTGCAATCATCTCATCTTGCCTCACATTAGGAGGTAACTTCAACTCCACCTTGTCTACTAATTCCCGCAGCGTGGACTTATGTGCATTTTGTACAACTCCCAAGGTCGATTCTCCGAACTCCAATACACTCTTTGTGACTACAAGAGGTATTGTTTTCTGAAGTTCTGTTTACCCACCAAATGAACACACGAAAAAATAGACTCTAAAACCTGCTGTCTAAATTCCGTAAAGGCCCCCCAATCTGATATGGACCACCCCCGACCCCTCAAAACATTTTTAAGCAGGTAGTCCAGATGGAACTTTGGTTATTGTTGAAGAGTAGTGTATAGTGGATATTCCTGGATGGAAATAGCTGGTCAGACTGTCGAGTCTTATGCAAAAAGACTTTATTTACCAAATTACGGTATGAAGCACATGAAACTGAAAATTGAATATCCAACTAATTTACCTTATCCAACCAAGAGGCTATCCTGACTTTAAGATGTTGTTCCAAAATACTTGCAAGAATTACAATAAACAAATACTTTATCACAAAAAGGAAATCTGATACAAAAAGCTTACAGGTGATGAGGTCGGAAGAGAAGGAGGGGGAGAGCGTCCAATTTCAACAGTGACCCTAACTCAGCTAACCCCCAAACTGAATCGATCTGCCCAGCTCGAGAGCTGGCCACGTCCGCTTGGTTATACATGTTTTTATTTAAAGACTTGAAAGCGTTCTGCCTGAGACATTACCAGTTATCTATAAACAAAAGGACCTCAAATGAACCTTTCAAACTCAGACATATTGGAATCTTGGGTCATTTAGAACCTCACTGATGAAGAAAATTCAAGTATAACATGACCTTTTAAAAGGACCAGCTTTGTGACAACATATGCCATATTTGACTTTGGACTGAATTCAAACAATGTAAGTCTTTCTGCTTGAAGCGAATAAAGGGTGTTAAGGTGTTTGTGAGTTTATATTTTAAAAAAGGTGCTGAAGCACATTGAGTGTTGACGATACAAAATTGCCTCAATAGGTCAATTAAAGGAATGCCCAGGCAAATCCACATTTCCTGTTTTTTGGAGCGCAAATGTATCCATTGTAAATATATTGGCTAGTGCATGTTCTAGTCGAGGAGCGATCAGCACGGTAACAACATCTAGATTGTGGTTTTTGAGGGTGGTGGTGGTGGAGGTTCAGGCGGTTACAGTATTGCAAATGAACAACGACTTTTTGTTCAGTGACGATGATTGATGTTAGTCTCCATGGACTTTCATGATGTCACTGGACGGTTTACGTCTCCTATTAGGAAGGCTTCATGCCATTGTATCAGCAGAAGCATCATCTCCGCCACGACAGGGATCAGCAGCTGCAGAGACTGGAAGAGGAGAGGTAAACATCTGAGAATAGTCTGGAATGTTCCATTAACGGATCAGAATCTGCTAACATTAGACTGAAATGCTGTAATAATGGTCAGGAGTTTGTCCTCGGGTCTTATCTATCTTTCCTGGTATTGGTCGACATTATCAGACCTGATATACGGTGTACTGATGATTCTTCAGACAGGTTACTATCCCATGCTCGCTATTGTTGTTGTTCCTGGTTAGTATCCCCATCTCTATCCATTTACTAATCCCATAAACCATGGCAAACCTCCTTTCTAATTCTGTTACAATCGGCAATGGTATCTGGCAAAGACCTTTTTTTATCTTTAGTTTTAAATGCAAATTCCATTCATTATCCACAAATCTCAGAACAGCCCACACCACTGCCCTCACAAAAAATTGAAAGCAAGATTGTTCACAATCTCAAAGAACATTTTTACCCAGAATTCACTTATGTCTCGGTATTCTGTCCATCATCAAACCTATCCACTCTCAGGTCGATAATATCCTCAGTCACCATCTTGGCATCAATGCTGACGCTTAATAAGCCATTATTTATGCCTTTATGGTTATAGGTCTCCTCGAAGCACGATATCTCGATGGAAATATTTCGATGACAATCTTGTTCTTGTCTCTAAAGTAAGCTCATAACAGGGACACTGTGTCAGAGTAATAATGTTGCAAGAAATGTAATTCAAAGGCACAGGTTATTTCACATAAAGGCACAATTTCACATCTTAACACAAATTATGTCAGAACTTAAATTCAGATGACAGAAATTGGAAATAAAGGCAAGTTTCACTAATTATGACTATAACATCGCCAGCCTTTAGTCTAGAAGTTTATCTATTTCACTGATGCCATTTGGAAAAGAAATCTCGCATTATTACATGATCTGACTTAAGACTGACATCAGGCCCACAGTAATGTGCTTGGCTCTGTACTACCTTCTGGAATGAGCTGAGAAGAAAGGGTCAACAAATACTGCCACTGTCAGCGATGCAGACATCCCATGTAATAACAACAGTAAAGGTTAAATAAAACAAAGAATGATCAAGAGATCAGAATCAAAAAGAACGAGAAAGAACCAGATTTGGCTGCCTCATGTCGAGAGAAAAAAAAAGAATTGGAATTTTTAGTCCAAATGCCAGACATCAGAATAGAACACCGCTGGGAAATAGTATGATTGATGATGGTGACAAGGACGCGTCTGTTGTAAAGGAGAGAAGGACTGAGTAGAATAGATAGAGAAAGGGAATGATGGAGGGAAAGAAGCAAACAAACGGATTTTGTTTGGCTGGGATTGAAAACAAACGAGATTAACCTTATTTATTGTTCTCCTGTTACCATATTACTGAAAACTGTGACCATGTGAGGTATACATCAAAGTCACTATTTAAAGTGAGTTATGTCACTTTGTCTCTCTTCCCTGAGTCTAAACATATTCTTTTATTCATTAATGGGATGCTGAGTCAATATTTAATTCCATTTCCCCATTGTCCTTTAGAAAGTGTTTGTGAGCTGCCTTGCCGACCACTGCTGCCCCTGGGATGTAAGTCGTCAGTGCTTAGTTACGTCCGGTTTCATTTCTTTGAGACGTTATAGTGACTGATATAACTGAATGGCTGGCTTGGCCATTTCAAACTACAACGGAGAGTTAACTACATTACTGTGGGTCTGGAATCACACGTAAGCCTAATCAGGTGAAGATGTTGGATTTCCTTCCCTGAAGGGCATGGTGATGCCAGGTAGAACAATCGAAAATGGTTTCATTTTTTTATTTGATTCTTAATTCCTGAAATTTTACTGAATTCAAGTTCCAACATTTGGCGAGGGGGAATTCAAATCCGAGGTCTGGGTCATTACCTGGGTCCCTGAATTATTATTCCAGAGATCATACAGCTCGGCCATTGCCTCCTCAGCATCTCCAACCATCTCCAATGACAATAGTGATGTTACTGTTGGTGTGTTTCTGCTTCATAAGGCAAAGAAATTATTTGCAAAACATACCATCCGTCTCATTTTGGAAATATGAGTAGGCGAGATGATGGAAAGTGCTCTTGGTGAAAAGGAGCTGGATGTCCTTGATCATGAGTCACTGACAGAATTCATGCAGCACAGTAAGTAATCAGCACAGTTAAGGTGAGGTGCCCTTCATTGGAAAATGATGCAAGTATAAGAGTGAAGACACCTTCCTGCAGTTGTAGAGTTTTCTTGAGACAGTATTTGGGGCACTGTGAACAGATTTTCTCTCCTCTCCTTGCCACAATGTGACAATGTAAAGGAGTTTCACCAGATTAATCCCTGCGGTGATGGTGCCATCAGGACGGTGTAAGGAAAATGACTGTTTAAACTGTCTCATTACAAAGGAATAAAGACTGATTGCATTAAAACTTGAGCGTTATGGACTAACTGTCATTATTTCCAAAACAAAACACTGATAGCATCAAATATAACATTTTTTTCCCCGATAGACGTCTTCACATTTGGCCAAGTATATAGATAGGAACTATTGAGAAGGATATGGGCCAAGAGCAGAGAAATGAGGTTAGCATGGATGGACATCTTGGCCAGCATGAACCAGTTTGGCCTAAAGGGCCTGTCTCCGTGCTCTATGATTCTATGACTCTTTCACAGTTTGCATAGTTCTGTGGAGCCCCCATATCAGTTGAGAAAGAGCTCCAAGTTCTGAGTGAACTCTCACCGCCTCAATGTGCAATTGGTGTGTGACCCTGAACTGAACGACATGTTGTTCACAAATCTGTCAGCAGTCACACGCTGATACAGTTAACCATTCCCACAAGATTGTGACCTCCGTACAGAACACTAGCCTGTCTTCTTTGTCTTCTCAATCCCTTTTTGTCTAAAAGCTGTTCCTTGGCTCAAAGAGATATTCCTTGATTTTTTTTTCAGAAGGGCAATAAAACGGGGCCTGACTCCGATCAGCCTGGTTTGTTACAGAGATGAAAAGGGTTTTCAGAGGTCTTTGTTTACATGAAAACTTCAGGCCAAAGTGGTCGTGCTTTAGAAGTGACCTGTATAATGAAAAGGGAGTGGTCAGCTCTTTTTAGCTGAATTAATTGAGCTGAGCTAAGCTGAGCAGTTTTCAGTTGAGGCTTGAGCTAAGAATTTCAACAGTGAGCTGTGTGGAAACTCTCCTTTTTTGTCTTCAATCTGTAAGCATGTGTTCCATTTGTACTGGTTTTTAAAGGGAGTTTGATTATTGGGACTGTTGCGTATATTTGGAACAGCATACTTAATTCTAGTCGAATAGGTTGTGTTCTGTAGGGGTTCTTCATTCTGTTCTTTGCGTTTCATTGTTTTATTTTGTGAATAAAGTTTTTGTCTCTTTTCAAATCTAGTAGACATCCTAGGTATCTCACTTTGGGTTTTTCCATTGTACACTTACCGAAACAAGATGCAAAATTATGCTCTCAGCTGCCTGCATTAAAATGCTTTGAGTGGTCGAGCCGAGTCCATAACAGATTAGGGGCTCTTTGTGGAATTTTAAACATTGCGTGTGAAGTACTTCTGTCTTTATTTTGGGTGTTGGTTTTGTTGGGTAGACAAAGCTTGAAATACTAAAGGCTCGTTCAGTCGCCAAACATTTTCTGGATATGGATGCAGTGACTTTGGAAGGTTTGCAAAAAAGTGAATATGACCAAGTTGCAAGAATTAACAAAGAGGCTGGAATTGGAACTGGCTGCTTCTGTGAGGAAAGGAGAGATAGTTACAGCAGTAGCTTATCAATTAAACTTATTGCAGAAACTATCAGAATCCATAGAGGTAGCAAGAATTCAAACGCAAATATAACAGCTCGTGCTTGTGGCCAGAGATAAGGAAGGGGCAGCAGAAATGAAATATTTTGAGGGACAATTGAAAACAGAAGAGAGAGAAAAAAAGAGAGCAGCAGAAGAGAGAGAAAAGAGACAACAGCAGCAGAGGAGAAAGAAAGAGAGAGCTTTTGAATAGCAAAAACTGACATGCAAAAATGGAACGTCAGCGTAAAAGGCTGGACATAACGGCAGAGGGAAGGGTTAGTGGGGAAGAGAGTGAGGATGAACTAGTCCCTGGTAGTCAGAAGCCCAGTGAGAAACTGTTTAGGTATGTTCAAGCCTTGCCTAATTTTGGTGAGAAGCATGTAGAATTCTTTTGCAACTCATTTGAAAAGGTGGCTAAACAAATGCAGTGCCCAGAGGCAATGTGGTTTTGTAGATGCAAATGAAACTTGTAGGTAGGGCTAATGACGTATTCGCATCCCTTTCAGAGGAGGTATCTGGAGAGTGTAAGGAGATGAAAAATGCCATTTTAACTGCATATGAGCTTGTACCAGAAGGTTACAGGCAACGTTTCAGGGATTTAAGAGGGACTCTGGTCAAACATTCATTGAGTTTGAAAGGATCAAACAGAGTAATTTCGATAAATGGATAAGAGCTTTAAAAATCAAGCAAACCTGTGATAACATTAGAGAGGTAAGTATTTTGGTGGAATTCAAAAATTCACTGCCTGACGTAATGCAAACTTGTAGACGAGTAGAGAATTAAAACAGCAAGGTTAGCTGCTGAAGTGACTGATGATTATGAATTGGTCATTAAAATCATTTTGCCTTCCAGAATCAATTTCAGTCCATGAGGCATAGAAATTGGAGCAAACAGATATCCTCACGGGGATAGGGAGAGGCAGATCTTAGTGAAGATCATAAGCATAATTTATGACAAGTTAAAAAAAGCCCTTGAGGAGGACAACGAAGTTAAAAATTTCCGGTGTTTTCATTTTAATAAAGTGTGCCACACGAACTCACAGTGTTGGTGGACTAGGAGAAAGCCAGATGTAGGAAAACCAGACAAGTCTGGCAGTTTTTGTTTTGCACGAGTAACAAAAAGTACAATTGAAATTAGACAACTGACGCAGAATGGACATGATGATCAGAGGTAGATTAAGGAGGACGTGGCAGATCTGCTTAAAAATACACATGCAAGGGTAAAGTCTATTCACATAGGTGAGGATTAATAGGTAAGGAGGTTCCAATTATTCAGGAACACAGGATCTTCTCAGTCTGTAATGCTGAGGGATGAGGAAATATGCACTCCCGAGAAAGTACTGCAAGAGAAGGTACTGGTAACAGGAGTTCATGGTGAGTCCAAAAGTGCTCAATTGTGCAAAGTGAGGCTAGGGAGTCCAGAGAAGAGGGGAGAATGTGGTAGGAGTACTGGACCCCAGGAATACAATTTGTCCTCGCAAATGATATAGCTGATTCACCAATAGGCGTGCTGCCTACTCTAGTTGAAAAGCCAGTGGAGACGCAGGCAACTGAAGTCCAGGAATTTTCAAGATCATCGATGTACAGGTTTAATCAGGAGACATCAAAGGCACAGATAAGGAAGCTGACATAGAGTTATCCGAAACTTTCTTTGATCAGGGAAGTAGAACAGAGAGGAGCAAGTAGAAAAACATGCAAGTATTCTTAGCTCTGCTAAGCTGATTGATTTACAGCAGAAAACTGACGAGTCACAACAGTTATACAAAAATGCATTTAGCAAGAAAGAAAACGAATGCATTCCTGTCTGATTATACTTAACAAATGATGTCTGAATGAGGAATTAGAGACCATCAAGCATTCACGCAGATCAGACAGGGACAGAAATTCAACAAATTGCTTTGCCAGTAGGGTATAGAAAGGAGGTGCTGCCAGAGTTTCAGTAGCTACCACTTGAAGGTCATTTCGAGGTGAGGACAATACCAGCCAAACAACAATTGTATTTTTACTGGCCTGGACTACACAGACATGTAGCTAAATTTTGCCAGACATGTCAAACAGGTCACACATGCAAGACTAAATCCTGCAACTTTAATACCTAATCCGGCACTTGAGGAACCTTCCACAAGAGTCTTGATTGAGTGCGTAAGTCCCCTACGTCTAACAAAAAGTGGGAATAAGTATTTATTTAAAAATAATGGGTGTGTCGACTAGATTTCTTGAGGCAATCCCATGATGCAGCATCACAGCTTAAAAGGGTTGTAGAAAAGATTTTTTTTTTTACTAGATACGGACTACCAATAGAGATCCAGTCAGATCAAGGATCAAACTTCACATCCAAATTATTCAAGGAGGTGATGGATAACTTGGGAGTAAAACAATTCATACCGTACGGAATCGTAGGGTTTGCGGGAGAGAAGACATCAAACACTGAATACCATGATGAGGGTTTATGGTCAGGATCGTCCAGATATTTGCGATAAGGAAATTCCTTTTGAACTTCTTGTAATCAGAGACTCATCGAACGAATCAACCAAATTCAGTCCATTTGAATTAATTTTTAGGCATGAAGTAACAGGACTGTTTAAATTAGTTATGGAGAAATTAATAAGTCTGAATTCAGAGGCCACCCATTTGGCCGATGTGTCAAATGTTAAGGAATGGTTGCATAAAGCTGGAGAGTTGAATCGACCGCATTTAAAAGTATCGCAACATGCAATGAAACAAGAAGCAGGTAAGATATCACAAAATCGCAACTTTGCAATTGGGGCTAAGGTATTGGTGTTACTTCCAGTGACAGGCGAGCCTTTTAAAAAAAGGTTTCATGTACCTTATCAAATTGAGAAGAATTTTAGTGATGTGAACTACTTGCTAAGGACTCCAGACAGGAAGAAATCGCACACAGTGTGTCATGTGAATATGCTCAAAAGGTATTTTGATAGAGAAGGAAGGCAAGAGGAGAAGGTGTTCATGTTAACAACACAGAAAGAAAAATAAACAAGTTCAGAAGATTCTGAATTTGACATTCCTCCAATCAAATTGAACAATGAGAAAGTTGTCAAAAATTGGGAGAAAATATTGAGTTACCTTCCAGAAGAAAATCGAAATGACCTGAACGATTTATTACTCACATGAAGACATATTCAGAAATGAAATGTAAGTGCTAATTGTGTATGATGTAGATAGAGGAGATGCTGTTCCGATTAAGCAACATCCTTATGGGCATAACCGCCTAAAGTTGGCAGAGGTTCAGAAGGAGATAGAGTGCATGCTCTAAGATGACATAATCAAAGTGAGTTACAGTGACTGGAACTCACCTGTCGTCAAGGTGCCAAAGCCAGATGGTACCCAGTGGTCATGTGCAGACTATCGCAAAGTCAACGCCGTTACATAGACTGATGTATATCCAATTCCATGTTTGGTGGATTGTGTCGAAAAAGTGGGAGAAGCCACTTACATTTCTGAGTTGGACGTGTTTAGAGGCAACTGGCAAGTACCTCTGTCAGAGAGAGCAAAGGCAATTTTAGCTTTCATAACATCAAATGGAATATATCAATTCAGTTCAAAGTCATGGCATTTGGTATGAAAAACGCTCCAGCCGCATTTCAGAAATTGATAATAATGTCGTTGCCAGATTAGCCAACTATGTGGTGTACATTGATGACCTGGTGACTTTCAGTCAATCATGGAAGGAATATTTGCAGTGTTTTTAGGACTTGTTCACTCGACTTCAGAAGGCAGGTTTGGTGGTAAATCTAGCTAAAACTGAATTTGTGAAAGCACAAGTCATGTTCCTGGGCTACGTTATTGGACATGGACAAATGACCCAATCAGATAATAAAATAAAAGTAATTAGGGAATTTCCCACACCATCGTCAAAAGAAAAGCTGCAGTACTACGGTTCCTGGGATTGACTAGATTTTAACGAAAGTTTGTGCCAAAATTTAGCAGTGTGGCTGCTCCAGTCACCGAATTGTTAAAAATGGACAAGAACACCCTGTGGACAGAGTACTGTCGACAGGCATTTGATAGCCTAAAAACTGTGTTAACCACTGCCCCAGTGTTAACCATACCAGATTACAAGAAGCGTTTCAGCATGGCTATCAATGCCAGTGATGTGGGTGTCAGTGCGGTGCTCCTGCAGAGGATGACGAGGTAAGCAAAAGACCCATTACGTATTTTTCAAGAAAGGTGAACGTACATCAACAGAAATATTCAACGGTGGAGAAAGAGAATTGAAGCTTGGTGTTGGCATTGCAACATTTCAGTGTTTATATTACCAGCAATGCATCGGAGATATTCGCACACACTGATGATAACTCATTGACAAGTGTGGAAAAATTTAAGGACAAAAAATGCCAGTCTGTTTAGATGGAGCAGTCATTCAGTTTAACAATTGTACATTTGGCAGGTCGTGAATACGGAATTGCTGATGCGTTATCGCAATTCGAATGAGGTGCAGAGGCGTTCGGTGGCGGGTGTGCTGCGGCCTGAATTTGCATGGGTGTCTGTGTGTTTGCATTTTGACAGTTGGCAGATTGTATATGCCTTTTTAAGATTAATAAATACGTTTGAAAGGTTAAAAATGCAGCAATCGTTTGGTATCGATGGGTCATTTTCATTTGGGGGGGATGGGAGGTATCACAAAGCTAACCCCTTTTTTTGTCTAAAAGCTGTTTCTTGGCTCAGGGAGTGTCTGTCTTAGTTTTATTTTCAGAGGGGCAATAACATGGGGCATGACTCCGATCATTCTGGTTTGGTACAGAGATGAAAAGGATTTTCAGAGGCCTTTTGTTCATATGGAAACAGATGAGACTTCAGGGCAAAGTGGTCATCCGTACGAAGTGTCTTAAATGCTGAAAGGGGAGTGGTCAGCTCTTTCAGCGGAACTTGCTGAGCTTAGCTGAGCAGTTTTCAGTTGAGTCTTGAACTGGGAAGTTCAACAGAGAGCTGTGTGGAAACTCCGTGTCTTTTCTGCCCTTCAACTTCAACCTGAAAGCATGTGTTCCACTTATACTCGGTTTTCAAGGGAGTTTCCTTATTGGTACTTTTGTGTGTATTTGGAACAGCATGATTATGTCGAGCTGAACAGGTTGAGATCTGTAAGGTTTCTTTACTCTGTTTGTGTTTCATTGTGTAATTTGTGAATAAAGTGTTTTTCTGTTTTAAATTCCTTTAGTAAAACTAGCTAAATACTCTGGGTAATACTCATTGTGCATTTACCGAAATAAATTGCAACGTTATGGTCTGAGCTGCCTGCTTAAGAATGCTTTGAGTTGTCTAGCCTAGTCCATAACATCTCGAAGATGGAAGAAACCTCCTTGGGACTTGATACAAATCACTCACTTCAATCCTCACCATCAGCAAATCACGTTAATCTAAAACGTATGTACCATTAGTAATGGAGTCAGGAGGAACAACATGGAATCTCTGATTCATTGGTTTATCATGTTGCAGCATCAATTACATCCCCCTACTTCAGTGTAACAGTTTGGAGCGGTTAAATGGCTTCTTCGGTTCATGTGTCAGTGTCTGAAGAGGCGTAATGTCCTCTTCCTGACCCCAAGGCAGAGGTTCAAGTGTTTCAGTGGGCAACCCATGGTTCCAGCTTACCAGCGTGTCGTGCTGACTCGACTCATTATCTTCCTGCATCATAGGAGACAAACAGGAGGCTGGAAGAACACAACAAGTCAGGCAGCATCGACAGGGGGGGAAGTCAGCATTTAAGGTATAATCGTTCTTCAGGACTGTGGGTGGGGGTAGCGGGAGCAGCAGATAAAGTGGAAAGGGACTGGTTTGGGTGTGGAGAGCAGCGGGATGGTGAGGTAGGAATACATGCACACAAGTGGTGGGTGCAACCTTCTTGGTCGTTAGGAGGGATGAATCCGATTGAGAGCTGGAAGGCAAGGAATCATGTGGAATTGAAAAAAAGGGGAGGGTCTAGAAAGTAAGTAAGGATATTGCTGGTGAGGTTATTCCAACTGGGAGAACTCATTGTTGAGCCGTCCGGGCTGTAGGCTATCCAGGCAGAAGATAAGACGTTGTTCCTCCAATTTGTGGTCTGCCTCACTGTGGCAGCAAAGGATGATATGGATGTTTATGATGGAAAAGGAGTGGGAAGGGGGATTGAAATGGGCGGTGACGAGGAGGTCAGATTATCCCCCACAGGCCCAACTGTGATGGTCAGTGAAACGTGCCATTAGTTTACGTTTGGTCTCCCCACTGTTGAGAAGACCACATCGGGAGCACCTGATGTAGTAAACTAGGTTGGAGGAGAAGCAGGTGAAACTCTGTCAGACCAAGAAGGACTGTTTAGGGCGCTTTAAAGAGGTGAGGGAGGTGGGGTGCCAGAAGGTGATGCATCTTTTGCAATTGCAGGAGTAGGTACTTGGGAGCGATTGCAGGGATAGGTGGGGAGTGTGGCACAATAAGCAATGAGAACGGTCTTTGTGGAAGGTGTGCCAGGTGATGGGATCCAACCTAGTTTACTGCATCTCATGCACTCGATGTGGTCTTCTCTACTTCAGGGAAATCAAAGGTAAACTAAGGGAATGTTTTGCTGAGCATCTCAATCGGGCTTGTCAGGGCTGACCTGACCTCTCAATCGCCGCCATTTTCAATTCTCCCACTAAATCCTTTCCTGACATGGCCACCGATGACCTCCTCCATTGTCACAATTAACAAACCCACAAAATGGAGGAACAACACTTCATCTATTGCCTGGCCAGTCTACAAGCCAGAGGCCTCAACACTGAATTCTACATTTTCAATTAACCTCATTTCCAATCCTTTAATTCCCTCTCCAGCTCCTCCTCCTATTTTCCAGTTCTCTGATCAACCCTTCCTCCACATACCAACCGGATTCAGTCCTCTTCTTACTAACCCGGTGGTGCCCTCTATTTGTGTTCATCTATCCTCACTCACTGCCGTGTCTGCTTCTCCCTCACCACGCCCCTTTATCTGTATACCCCTTTACCTCCATTCCCAGTCCTGAAGAAGGGTTATACCCAAGGCGTTGACTTCTCGACCACTTGATGCTGCCTGGCTTTCTGTATTCTTCCAGCCTCCTGCGTGTCTACTTTAAATTCCAACATCTGTATTTTTTTTACAATCTTCTTGTGTAATAATCAGGAGAGAGTGAATGGATTGTGCCTCTTCTTATCCAATAGTTTCGATGGGCTGAATGGCTTTCTTATATTAATGTGAAACCTGCTTGAGCTGCTGGTGAACTCCTCTTTTTTATCGTGGAAATGTGTAGTGCCGAGCAGTAATTTTCGATTAATGTTACTTGCATATTAACAGCACAAGCTTGAATGTTGTCCGATTTCATATTTTAGCACCTGAGCACCTGATGAAGGACTTATGCCCAAAACATCGATTCTCCAGCCCCTCGAATGCTGCATGACCTGCTGTGCTTTTCTAACACCACACGTTTCGACGTCTACCACGCTGCCCAAGTCAATCTTCCTGTTATTTCATAAAATTACTTTAAGAAATTTGTCAAGTATATACTTCCTAGCACAAAGTTACACGTACTATTCCGAATTAAAACCTATCTTTCCAAATGCATGAACATCTTATCCCTTCTCAAGTAACTTTCCTACCACAGATGTTAAATCTCCTGGTCTGTAGTTCCCAGGATATTTGGTTCAGTCCGTCTTGAACAAGGGCACAAAATCTGCTATCCTCCATTGGTTAATGATGATCAAAGTTATCAGTCAGGTTCCCCGCAAATTCTCCTGTAGCCCCTTGCAGTGTTCTCATACGACCGTGAGATTTGTTCACTTCCAACATTCTAGTATGGCCGAAACCTCCTCTATTATGATATGGATCATTCCTAAGATATCACATTAAGTTCCTCAAGTTCTCAAGTCATAATGTCTTTCTCCAAGGTAAACATTGAGTAGAAATATTCCATGAGGACTTCGCCCATCTCTTATGGTTCCACACATACATGTTCACGTTCGTCTTCGAGGGGTTCTATTTCCTCTGTATTTATTGTTTTTAATCCTTTAATATATTTAAAGTACCATTTTGGATTCATCTTAATATTCTCAGCCAAGGTTCTTTCTTACCCCCCTTTTCACACTACTGATTTCCTTCTTCCGTAGACTCCAGTGTCCCTTATATACCTCCTTGATCCCTGTTGCCTGTATCTGAGGCATGCCCCAAGTTAGAACTTGAATCTGTGGACCAGTTTTGTTCCTCTCCATATCTATTTGAAACTTAATTGAACTATGGTCACTGGTCCCAAGGTGCTCCTCCACTCTTAACTCAGTCATCTGTCCTGCCCAATTACTTAAGAGTATTTCGACTTTTGCTCCTTCCCGAGTAGGCACGCTATATACTGCTTGAGGAAACATTCCTGACGCATTTTACAGTTCTACCCGTTCAAATCACTTAACACTCTGGCAGTCCCAGCCTATGTTAGAAAAATTAAAATCCCCAATTATGATAACCCTATTGCTCCTTCAGGTCTCCCCTCTCTCCCTGCATATTTTTTCCACTCATTCCTGTTGACTATTTGGGGGCCTATAGCACAACCACAATCACGACACCATCCCCTTCCTATTTCTTAGCTCCACCCACAAAGCCTCACTGGATGATCCTTCAGTTATTTCATCTCTGATTACTGCTGTGGTACTCCCCTTAAACAGAAATGCAACTCCTCTCCCCTCCTCCCATCATCCCTGTCCTGTCTAAAGCACCTGTAACCTGGCCCATTGAGCTGCCAGTCCTATCCCTCCCTGGGCATTTTTTCAGTACTAGCTGTACTATATCAGTCCTGCGTATTTATCCACGCGCTGAGTACATCGGCCTTACCTGTCAGCCCTCTTGCATTGAAATAAATGCAATTTAATCCAAAAGGCATTACTTTCTCTGTCGTAATCGAGTCGAACCTATTTCTTCAACTTACTATTTCTGATTGCTGCATCTCCTTCCAACCTCTCACTTGCTTCCCTGCTCTTGAGGATACTACCCCCCTG
The DNA here is from genome assembly GCF_047496795.1 of Chiloscyllium punctatum. Classification (NCBI taxonomy): domain Eukaryota; kingdom Metazoa; phylum Chordata; class Chondrichthyes; order Orectolobiformes; family Hemiscylliidae; genus Chiloscyllium; species Chiloscyllium punctatum. The sequence goes on from NW_027310277.1 coordinate 54,054, forward strand.
CCAATCTCATTTGAACACTCCCTTATAGCACGAGGAAAGCTGGCCACCAAGATATTGGTGCCTCGTCCATTGCATGTTGCACCGGTCACGGATGGTAATAGAACATTACAGCGCAGTGCAAGCCTTTTGACCCTAGATGTAATCTCCCTCTTAGGAGATTTGCACTGTTAATTTTTTTTAATGTTTCTCTTAGCTCTCGGTAATCACTCTGCATGACCTCATTCCTATCTCTACAGGTATCATTTGTGCCAACGTGCATAATGGCTTCTGGCTGCTCACCCTCCCCCTAGAGAATTTTCTGCAGCTACTCAGAGACATCCTGGACCCTGGAACCTGGGAGGTAACACACCATCCTGGATTCACGTTTGAGGCCACAGAAGCTCCAATCTGTTCCTCTAGCAATCAACTCTCCTATCTCTAAAACCCTGCTTACTTTTACCCTTTCCTGCTGTGTCCCAGAGCCAATGTTGGTGCCACTAACCTCGCTAATGCTGCTTTCCCCTGAACAGTCAATGCCCCCAACATTATCCAAAATGGTATACTTGTTTTCAAGTGATTCCTGTACTCTCTGCCTACTGCCTTCATCTTTCGTGATGGTCACCCAGCTACACTTTGCCTGGAACACGACAGGGAGCAAGGAACGTCTGTTTAATTAAATTGTATTCATTTAAATGCAACAGGCCTTACAGGTAAGCGTGATGAACTCTCGGTGTGGATTTTTACGTGGGACTGGGATAAGATAGTCATTACAGAAACATGGATAGGGGCAGGTCTTGGGTGTGACCACCACACTAAAGCACTTATCTTTCTCCAGCTCCCAAAGACAATCACCAAGGAGCTGATGCTGGTTGCATTGCCCATACGTGTAGTCATCAGGGACGTTGGCAATCTCCATGAGCTCCCATATCCCGCAGGAGGAACGTGCGACTCCCCTAACTGCCGACTGGACTGCTGCAAGTCTAAAGATAAAAGTACTTTGAGCTTGCTTGTACATTTTGCTGACCTGTTGCTCACTGAAGCCTATCAAACCAAAGCCTTACTACTTACTCTGCTACCGACAGGTTGGTAAATGTGTCGATACAACAAAGGTTGTTGGAGTTGTGGATAATTTGGAGGGCTTTTGTAGTTTGCAATGGGACATTGATATGATGCAGAACTGGGCTGATAAGTGGCAGATAGAGTTTAACCTGGAAATGTGTGAAGCGATTCATTTTGGAACGTCGAATTTGAATGCAGAATAAAGGCAGGATTCTTACTTTGTGGAGGAACAGGTGGATCTTGTGGCCCATGTCATAGCTCCATCAGAGTTGCCACCCAGGTTGATAAGATTGTTAGGAAGGTAGATGATGTTTTGATTAGCAGGGGATTGAGTACTATAAAATGTTAGTTGGACGTCAAGGGCCAAAAGGTTAGTACTGTCGTCTAATGTATTATGTTTCTGTTTCACCCAGCTTGTGGATTCTTATCAATTTTTGAACGTGTCACGGAGTGGTGTGTATGAGAACAGTAAGCTTTGTAGGGACGTTAGGCCAAGATCACCAGTTATGGTGTGCATTGTTACAATCACCTGAAAGACAGTTCAATACGTGTGTGTCGAACTATACCAGACAGAATCCATCAAGTTCAGTTATTAACGTGATTCTTGACTTGACACCTCTTGCTGTTTTCTTAGATACGTTCTGCTGGGTGACCCAAGTATTAATCTCCGGCCATCCACAGAGATGTAAAATTTTAGTTTGATACTGGTGAATGTGAAGGTAGCATTTATTAGATATCGTTTTAGAGGTTTCTTTGTGAAGCACGATGTGGTGCAGAAGACTGCAAACTTGTTAACGTCTTCACCCGGTGTCTGGTCCAGGTTTCAGATGGATGGAGTCTGGGAGACAGGCCAGATATCATCACCACAAGTGACTTGCGCGATGTGATTCTGACACTTCATACCCATTCATCTGCCCCCTGGGCCAAGCTCAGTCTGAAGATGGATTTGTAAGGCAGGGTTGCTGGCTCGTCATTGATTTCATTTGGACAGCATTTGGACCTACACAGAGATTAGTGATAGCCTGTTGGCTAGTTTCTCACCGACGCAAGGTGGAGTCCAAATAAGTTGTTGCGAAATAATGTTTGAATCACTGCCCAGACCCAGATGAATGACAGCACTCCATCGACTCCACCCAGGAATTCCTAAAAATCATTAAAAACACCAAAATAGAGGAAGACAAAACAATGATCTCATTCGACATAACAGCAAAGTTCACCTCCATCAACATCGACCTAGCAAACACTTACCACACTTTTAAAAGAGCACAACACAAATACCCCAAACACCATCAATCACATTACCAAAGAAAATATCATGAAGCTAGTGGACCTGTACCTCACCGCCCACTTCACCTTCAACAAGATAATCTACAAACAAACCAACGGCACACCCATGGGTTCTCCGCTATTAGGATTCATAGCAGAAGCAGTAATGCAAAGACTAGAACAAACAGCCCGACCAACGATCAAACCAAAAATCTGGGTCCGCTACGGAGATGACACCTTTGTCATCACAAAATGAAACAAGATAGAATAGACATTTAGCATCACCAACAACACCGTCACAGGCATAAAGTTCACCAAGGAGGAAGAAACTGACAACAAACTCGCATATCTGGACGTCACCGTCGAAAGAAAGGACAACAGAGATCTACAAACCTGCGTATACATAAAACCAACAAACACTGACCAAATACTTAACTACACCAGCAACCATCCCAACACACACAAACGAAGCTGTATCACAACACTATTCCAACGAGTCACCACACACTGCAGCACAGACGAATTTTGGAAAACAGAGGAAAGCCATCTTAACAACGTATTCGAGAAGAACGGATACTCAAAAAATAAAGTGCGCAGATTCGTGAAGAACAAACCAAGACAAGCAGACCAAACACAGCCAGAAACCCTAACCACCTTACCATACATCAAAGAAATTTGAGAAATGACAGCCAGAGTACTGAGACCCCTCGAAATCCTAGTAGCACACAAACAAACCAACGCTCTCAAACAAAAACTAACAAACTTAAAAGACCCAGTTCGACCCATGGACAAAACCAACGTCATCTACAAAACTCCATGCGAGGACTGCCACAAAAACTACATAGGACAATCAGGAAGAAAGTTAGCCACCAGGATACACGAACACCAGCTAGCCACAAAACGACACGAACCTCTCTCCCTCGTAGCCCTACACACGCATGGAAAAAAAAAACACCAATTCGACTGGGACAACACATCTCTCCTGGGACAGGCTAAGCAAAGACATGCCAGAGAATTCCTCGAAGCGTGGCACTTCATCCACAACGCCATAAACAAACACAGATCTAGATACCATCTAACAACCCCTCAGAAAACGAACAGGAAATGGCATCGCCACAATCCCTAGGAACCCCATCCAGGACAAACATATAAATAGAAAGCAGGAGACAATACCTTCGCTTCACATGGAGGTCGCCACTGATGATGTTACCTCGCCAGGTAATGAAACATCTGGATATCAAACCTACAGCTCAGCGAGCAAAGCTACACCCCGGGTCGAAGCTCTCTGGATAGATTTAAGAGCAGACCATTGTCTTACTCAGTATCACAGGTAGCTGTGACTGAATTCCAATCTTTCAAAATTCATTTTCAACGTAGGTTATGATTGCAAGCTGATGGGTTTACTGATCTGAAAAATAATCAGATATTTGCTATGTTCATGAATTGGGCAAAACTGTGAAATATGATTATTCATTGTTCAACCAAACAATAATTGCATCATCTCTGGAAAGAAATAGGTAGATGTTATATTTATGGAACTGAAGTACAAAATCCTGTCAAAATTATAAGATACAAAAATAAAGAATGTATATTTTATTTAATATCGAACAAAGAACGTGATATCGGACTATATTGGTGATCACAATTACATATGCATTGTCAGTATTCAAATGAATACATCTTCGCTCCAACATTTGGAACGTGGTTGGCTTCTGAATGATTATGTTTTCAGAGAGGGAAAACGATTGAACATCATATCGAAATAACTTTCTTATACATTTATATATAATCAATCAGTTTAATTTCTCACCAAAACGTGTGAGTTTCAGCTATTTACCAACAGATAAGAAATGACAATAATTCAACATGCACTGGGAATATTGATTAAATAAATGATTTTTGTTATTAAATTCAAGTGAACAATAATTTGAAATCTTGCCATTTTTAGAATGAATGGTATTTATCTCACTCCGAGGTCTTGTGCTGATGGTCTTGAAACTGGGACTCTTAGATGCTGTAATGCCAGCTAAAAGAAAGTGAGTATTCTTATTTTACCCTGTATTTCTTTCAAACTTTTGTGCACTGCAATAAGTTCACATCTTTCTCTATTCTGATCAATGAAGAGTAAGTCTAATTTCTCGCATCTTTAACTACATCCTTCATTCCAGTTATCATTCTGATTATTTATAAGGTTACTGGCATTCTTCTGCAAAATAATGAAGGGTAAGCGTTTGTGTGTGCGTGCCTGTGTGTATGTCTGTGTGTGTGTGTGTGTCTGTGTGTGTGTCTCTGTGTATGTGTGCGAGAGCGAGAGAGAGAGCACTCCTCTGTGATGTCTGAATTACACCAAGTGCCTCATGTAAAAGAGGTAAGGATTAGGAAGGCAGTATAGATTAAAATGTGGTTAAGGTTCGAAGGTTTTAGACTTTTGGATCATTGGGATCTATCCCAGGACAGGTGGGAGCTTTAATAAATGAACAGATTGCATGTTAACTGGAAGAGTATCAACATCCTGGTTGGGAAGTTTGCTAGTGCAAATTAGGTGGATTGAAACTAATAAACCAGGAGGCTGGGAAACAAAGCAGCATGTGAGAAACTAAGCAGACGGTAGAGGTGAGTAGGACATCAGATACGGTCAGTCCCATGTCCATGCTGCGAGAAAGAATCAAAAAAGTCCAAAATGTGAGTTGCATTTTGGAATAAATGATAGAGACATGAACATAAATTAACAAATGAAGATGGAACGTGTTCGTGTTGTGAACGAGTGAGGTGTGTGAAATCAGGAAGCTCGTACTCAAGAAAATATTAAAGGGGAAAGGTAAATCAAAATAACTTATTTAAAAACTTTGTGCATAAAAGCACACAGTATTTGGAATAAAATTGATGACTTGTCAGTAAGTACAGAGACAAATGGGTATGACCCAGTCAGGATGACTGAAACATGGGTACAGGAAGATCAGGATTCGACAGTGAACTGTCCATGGGTACTCAATGTTCTGAATGGATAGACATAAAAGCAAAGGAGGTGGAATTGATGTATTGATTATAAACGATATCAAGTCTATATTAAGAAATGGCATTGGCACGAGGGCACAACATGAAAATCAGTCCAGATGCAAATAAAAAGCAAGGGAAGAAACCTCTTTGGAAGAGTAATTTTCAGCCACCTTCTCCCCAAAGTACTTCTGAGATCGGAAATAATGAGGGCTCGTGACAAGGTAACAACAGTGGGATAAACGTGCATATTGAATCAATTAATCAATTAATCAACTAGGCAAGGGATAGGCTCCAAGTACAAATCGTAGAGTATATGAAGGATTGTTTGTGAGAGCACATATCATGGAACCAACCAGAGAGCAGGCTACTTTAGATTTGATATTAGGAAGGAATGAAAAACGATCTTGCAGTTCAGGATCCTCTTGGAAGGATGAACACAACATGATGCAGTTTCAGATTCAGATTGAAGGAGTGAGGACAGAGTCACATACGAGAGCCTTAGTGTTGGGCAATGATATTTGCAGTGGCCTAAGGAAAGGATTGGTGTGGTGTGGGGGGTGGATGCCAACAGTCAAAGGCAGGGCAGATGAAGAAATTACCAAATACTTAAGGGGATACTAAGTACCTCTCAATTAAAGTATGTTCGTGAGAGAAGAGGAATTGCATTACAGAGAAACAATATCCATGTCGAGGTGAGGTAGTGAATGACAGCATGAGGGCAAAAACTAGGGCAAATCATTCTGCACATTTTAGTCACGCTCGGAGGGATTGGGTAAGGCAGTGGCCTAATGCGTTACAGCTGAACTGTTCATCGAGAGAGACAGATAATGTTCTGGGGAGCTGAGTTCGAATCCTGTTATGGCAGATGGTGGAATTTGAATTCAAATTTGTGATTAACAGACTGATGGTGAACATGAATAGATTGTCAGGAGAAGCTCACTTGTTTCACCAATGTTCTATTGGACGGAAACTACCAAATCACCTGGTCTGACGTACATGTGACTCCTGACCCACAGTAATGTAGATAACTCCTAACTGCCCTCTGGGCAATCACGGTTGGACAATAAATGCTGGCCAACGCAGCAATGCCCTCTTCCTGTGAAGGAATGGAAACAAAAAAAGAGTTTCATCAAAGGGTTAACACACAACATTAAAAGAAGCTAAGACAGCTAAAGAACAGAAACATAAACACTGATACCAGAGGGCGTCGCTAGTAAATAAAAAGGAAATACGTAGTAAAACTAAGTGCTGGCTTTTTTCAGGATGATACTGACATGGTAACAAAGAGAAACTCAAAAATGACAGAGGCACAAAAGCAATGCTTTCTCTTTTCACAGACTACCAAAAAACTGTAGCTCCTACAGAAGATCTTGTTGGGATTACTGCTGTTTGTCATTTTTATAAATGACCTAGATGACGGCATAGAATGATGTGTTAGCAAAGTTATGGGTAATATTAAGGTGGTTGAAGTGTGGATAGTGCTGAAGGATGTTGCAAGTTACAGAAGGGCATAGATAAGCTGGGAGGTGGCAGCCTGAGTTTACTGTGAAGAGTGTGAGGTTGTTCGCTTTGGAAGGATCGACAGGAATGAACAATACTGGACTAATGGTAAGATTCTTGGCAGTGTCGATGAGCAGAGAGATCTCAGTGTTAATGTACATAGATCGCTGAAATTTGCCACCCTCTTTAATAGACTTGTTAAAAAGGTGTACTGCATGTTAGCTTTTATTGGTGGAGGGTTTGAATTTTGGAACCACACGATCATACTGCAGATGCACAAAACTCCATTGTGGCTGCACTTGGAGTACGACACATAGTTCTGCTGGCTGCATTATTGGAAGGACTTAGAGGTTTGGAAAGGGTTCAAAAGAGATTTACGAGGATGTTGCCTGATCTGAATGGAAGATCTTATCAGAAACGTCTGAGATAGTTTCGGCTGTTTTCGTTCGAGTGAAGAAGGTTGAGATGTAATTGAATTGATCTATATAAGATAATCAGAAGGTGAGATGGGGTGGAGAGTTTTATGAAGCTTCAAGTGTACTATATCATTAAGAGAGTTGAAAGGTTAGCCAAGGGCCAAGGGCCAAGGGCTAAGCAAGCACACAGAGTAGTGGGCAAATTAAAATGCAATATTTGGTCAAACAGCTAGCAGTATCTGGGTTACTATGAGATAAAAACAAATTCAAATTCAGCCACTCATTTTAAATTCTGCCCAACATACCAAATGCCAATCAAGTTTGTATTTAGTACTTTGACAATATTAAAGCCAATGAAATGATCCAATGTTTTGGTGTATAAATATCAAACATTTTCAACAATTAGCCAGAGCGACAAAGACCAGCAAGCTGCCAATATGTCCAGCAGAAAGATCTGCTCTCTGACAGGTACCTTTATGAAACAAAGACCTGGGAAGCAGAATTCTCAAGAACAAGAAAAGAAGACAGGAATATGGAGAAAAATCGACAGCTGCCTGGTTTTGAAATATGATTCTTTTTTTAAAAAAAACTTAATCAGTAATTTTTGATAGGACTATTATTATCGAGGTGGAGGTAAAAGATAGTTTTAAGGTAAAATAGTTGCGAATAGTTGTTAGATAATATTCTCTGTTAGACTTAAGGAATTAAGTTGCTAATTTTTACTTTAAATATTAATTTCGGGATAGTTCTTTGCGTCTGGAATTTTAACAAATTACAGCACGGAGTGAATCCTTTACGTGCTGCCAGTTTAAATTAGCAGAGGGGTGTACCCCGCGTCGTAACAACAGTGAGAGCCTTTTTCCTCGGATGGTGATGGTTATCACGACAGACATAGTTTCAAATTGGAGGGGGTGATAGTTATAGCTCAGATGTCAGAGGTAGTTTCTTTACTCAGAGAGTAGTAGGGGCATACAGCGCCCGCCGTGCAACAGTAGTGCACTCACCAGCTTCAAAGGCATTGAAATGTTAATTTGATAAACATATGGATGAAAATGCCGTCGTGCAGAATACATAGACTTCAGATTGGTTCCACAGGTCGGCACAACATCGAGGGCCGCAGGGCCAGAACTGTGCTATTATATTCTATCTTCTATGATTACTATGACCAGGGAAAAACGTATTAAGTAAACTAATGGGATTAAAGGCAGATAAGTCCCAAGTGTATCAAAGGAGCTAGCAGCAAAGATAGTAGATGCATTGGTTGTGATATTGAAGAATTACTTGGATTGTAGAAAGGTGCCAATGTATTGGAAAATTAATAATATGACATTGTTATTCACAAGGGAGATAGGCAAAAGATGGGACACTATATACCAGTGAGTTTGACCTCTGTGTTGCGACGTTGCTTGAATCAATCATAAAGAAGGAAATAACTGAACACTTGGAAAAACATGTCACCAGAGATCATGTCACCAGTTTCAGCAGTTTCAAGCAGGGTAGGTCATGTTGGACAAATCTGCTGGAGATAATTGAGAATGTAAACAGGAAGTTGTATAATCGGGATCCAATAGATGTAGTATCTCGATACATTCTGAGGCATTTGGCAAGTTGCTACATAAAAGACGGATCGAGAAGGTTAGTTCCCAGAAGGTTCCCGGCAGTGTATTGGCTTGGATAGAGATTAGCTGACTGACAGAAGGTAGAGAATTGGGAGGTGGAGAAGTCAACATTGCAAGTGTATGGAACTGAAAATGACCATTTAGTTTAGAATTTAAGAGCGTTGATCATTCTTTTGCGATTTAATATTTTTTTCTGCAGATGCAAAGGCTGGAAAGTGGGAAACGGGGCTGCAAGAGACCAGAAATAAACTACAGATGCTGGAATTCAAAAAAAGACAGACAGAAGGCTGGAAGAACGCAACAGACAAGGCAACATCATGAGGTGGAGAAGTCGACGTTTCGTGTTTACACCCTTCTATACCGCCTGATGCTGTTTGGCTTTTTGTATTCTTCCAGCCTTCTGCCTGTCTATGATAGAGCTGCAAAACATGTTTGCAATACTGCAAACTGACAATTTGGACATGTTGTAAAAAATAATGCATTGTCAACACCATTGGAATGTGGCCACAATCTATATTTTTGGCAAAAACGTCTGACTGTAATATCGAAGAATATAATGATTGAAAAGCTACAAAAGGGAAGATATAAAGTGGATATCAGTCTATTGGTGCGTAAAAATGGCGAACTTGTAAAATTTTGGGCAATACCACGATGACCTTTGAAAAGGTAAGGTGCTTTTCGGTGATTAAACAGAAACATGAACGTCTGTGGGTAAGCGGTTTGCAGGTGCCCAGTTGACAGAATGGAGCAGAACCGTTCAGTTATCAGACCGAAGCAACATTTTTACCCAGGCAACAATTCAAATTCTGCCAATTAATTTAAAAAGGCACTTGGAGACTAAGGGTCCATTTTCGAGTTAATAATCTGAAGATAATCATATTATAAGAATTTCGTGTGTCAAGGAGTTACATAAAACAGAGGCAATTGAACAGAGGGGGGAGAGTCAACTGCCATCTGAAAATGTGATGACAGGAAAGAAATATTGCGGTCTCGCAAGAAATCTCCATGCTCGGTTTAAGAAGCTCTATCCGTCAATAAAGGCTGAGCAAATATTCTTGAAACCAGAAAACAACTGAGAAGGCATTTCGGACAGAAAAAGATGAGGGAATAAGATACAGACATTTCAAGTGAACCCATTATGTGTAACCTTTGAGAAGCTAAGTTTTAATTTATTGTTCTTACTAACAATGGATTTATGAGTGGAATCTGCATTATTAAAACAGCATATAAGGAAGATCCGGAATAGATAGTTATTTACAGAGTGATAGTTCAGTTTTTCAGAGCTTCATTCACTGTTAGAGTTAGAATTCCTACCGTGGGGAAACAGGCCCTTTAGCCGAACAAGGATCATGCTGACGCTTTGAAGAGTAAACCACTCAGATGCATTCCTCTACCATATTAACTTCTGACCAACCTACACATCCATGAACACTGTTGGCAATTTACCATGGCCAATTTACCTAACCTGCATATCTTTGGATTGTGAGACGAAACAGGAGCGCCTGGTAGAAGCTAACGGAGACACGCTGAGAATGTGTTAACTCCACAAAGACAGTTGCCCGTGGCTGGTATTGAACCCGGATCTCTGGCGGTGTGAGGCAACAGTGTTAACCCCTGAGCCAACGTGCCGCCTCTAAACAGGTAAATAGTTACTTGATAACTACAGAGTGCGAGAAAGGATTCCATTTCACTGAACCACTCCTTTATAACATACTGGGTATCAAAGTTCTACATCACTTGTCACACTTCCTTACCATATTATAAGGCGAGGAGATCTTCACTGGGTGCATTGGTTTTAATTATCAGATGGATGTTGATCTCCACATCATAATATTATAGAGAACTCGAGGTGGGTCAAGTGAATGATATATTGGAGCATAGCAGGAAACATGTGTCTCTGTTTGAATAGATTGGTGGTGTGAATCGAAAAATTGTGTATTATTCCAATGAAGAGATTGCAATGCTGAGGTACAGAGGAATCAGACACGTGGATCACAAAAAAAACACATTGCTTGCACATCATGGCGAGGCAATATAAATTTTCAAACATTTTGAAAGGGAATACATGGAGAAGTAGGGAAGATTTACTACAGCTTGGCAGGGTAATGGTTAGACCACATCAGGAGAACTGAGGGCATAATGACATGAAAAGCAGTCCAGAGAAGATTCACTCAACTGATTCCTGTGATGAGCATTTATCTCTGGAGGAAGCATTGTCAGACTGGCCTTGGCTCTGTTGGAGTTTAGGCAAATGACACATGATCCATTTAAAACCCATATAAATCTGAGTAGTCTATTCAAATTGAATGCTAAACCAATTTTCAATTTGTGCGAGAGATTTCCAGAAATGGGTGGACTGCTGGAAACTGGAGAATGTCACAGTGAAGGAGTTGGTGATTGTTTTAATCATCTCATGGGGTTCTGCGTCTGTGGGAACTCCCCTCAGAGAGAGTAAGACATTGGATATTCTTAAGACACCGGCAGACCATTTATCACTAATAATGATGCATGAATGTTTTAATGCATAGCAGGATGTGTGTGTTTCAGGCCACAATCAGATCATCCATGATGTTATCACATGGAGGACTTGGTTCAAGTTGTACAATCACTTACTCCTGATCTTAGCTTCTACGTTGCTATTGCCTTTAGATACTGACAAATAATGAAAACATTCTCAAGCGCACAAAGGTTCTCCCTTTCAGAATGATGAGCATAACTTGCAAATGTGATTTTTAAACAGCACCGCGAAAGCACTCGTAGAGGTTTCATGGAGTTACAGTAAGTTCAGATGCTTAGCCAAAGTAAAAGCCTCATTAAAACTGCGTTAGAAATCAGATCGGTTAAAATGGTTGCCGTCAGTGGTGCAGATCCCTTTCAGTTGTTCTTGTGATGTGAATTCCGTTGGCAAGACCACCATTTATTGCGTGTGTATAATTTCCACTCAGAATATGGTGGTGAACCCCAGTGATCTTCGTGTTATAGGTACACTAACTGATATGTTTCAAAGAGAGCCACAGGATTCTGAACAACTGACAGTGAAGGGACCAATGGTATTGATTCAAGTCAGGATGCTGTGTAACCTTGGAGGTTGTATTCATCACCACATGATGTTCACAGCAATGAAAATAGTGGGACTACATCTTCTGTTCTTAAATGCATAAAGTCGTAGGGCACACAAACAGGCCCTTCAGCCCAAGAGGTATATGCCAACCAAAAGCTAACAAACAGCATTAATCTCGCTTGCATCCAGATTATAGCCTATTCTGCCCTGGCCTTTGAAGTGCTGAATCAGCTGCTTCTTAAATGCTGTTATCTTGTATTATCTGTGCCTGAGTTGTCAGTTGGTTAATAATTTATGCGTGAAATAGTTTCTACAATAGATCACACAATTTCAGAGACAGTGACAGGCTCATCAGATCAATTAAACATCTGCATTGCTCAACAATTATTAGAAAATTGAGTCTTTTTTTAATTCATATGGGATTTTAATGAGGTAGACCGGTTTAATTGCCCCTGAGAAGTCCCAGTACAGCTGGTGTTGGTAATCCACAGTGCTGTGGGACTGAATCTGAGAAGTGCATTTGTGTATCAGTATTGCAGCGAGGCAGTATTACTGACTACAAATGGATGCAGTCCATAATTAGGCCCCTGCTTTCTCCTCGATAACAGCTATTGCATCTGTATTCATCCGGGCACCTGAGGGTCTTCTCTGGGCCACTCCCTGCCTGGTGCCATGTAAATACTGGAATTTGGTGAACTTTAGGAGGTGAGTTAGTCACCACAGAATTAACAACATCTGAAATGCTGTTTTTTTGCATGGCTAGTCCAGTTGAACTTTTGACAGATGTTTATACTTTGGATATTTGTCATTGGGCATTGATTATGTCACAGGTATCAATAGAAGGCTTTTTAGATTCTCTCCAATTTGAGATATTTACTGTCTGGTCATATTAAAGAATTATTCTTGTTTGCCACTTATCAGATAAACTTCAATAGTGTTTACATATTTCAGAAAGGGACACAGCCTGCTCTAGTACCAGAGGATTGTAAAATGGTGCTGAAGAATGGGTTTGAGTTTACTTGGGACACTGGTGTTTTCCTACCCACTCAACATTTTATTTGGAATCACACGTTCAAGTCACAGAAACATGGAATTGAATCAAGGAAATATTTAGCAATATCATTGGGCGTTGCATGTTGGGTTGGGGTGGAGATGTGAATGCTGTGATGAACAACAGGCAGGAAATCACTGGAAAACTTGTTATTTGTCAAAGCGAATACCTGTGGACGAACTTACGCTGCCCCCATCTTCCACATTCTCACCATCATCATTTATGAATATCACAGACAAACCTTGATTTTCTTCCAGGTCTCCCGATGTTATTCACAGAGGAAGAATGAAGAATTCCAGTCTCTTGCTGTTCTTATTTTGGGGAATTTATAGAGTGATGTAGTTCAGTTCTTTTATGACGGGGCCAGAAATAACATTTTGAACACAGCTGAACCTACTTTTACACTCTGCCACCTCTGCATCTTTTATTTATAAAGCTTATAAATAATTTATGATAGACTAGGGTTTTGCACCTTGCACTGGAACATTTGGATTTTCCGTGACACTGGAGTATGCCCTGTGTAACATTCCCAGCAATAGTCAGACCTGAAAAAAAAATCTGCAGCATTTCTGGACTCATTCTTTTTTGTTTGAAAGAGCGAATGTGTGAGGATAAAGACTTAATAAAATTGCACCTAGTGGACACACTGCGGGAGATCAAATCGTATTCTCACATCTTCCTTGAATTGGAAGCAAATTATTGGAACAAACGCCCATTGTTGCACATACTGTAGATACAAACGTTTAAAAAATGTTGAGGCATCACACTCGGGGGGCAAAAGCATGTCGTCTGCACTTGATGGAGACACAAACATTCAGAATAATTGTACAATCTGAACAAGAAACTAGCAATAGAAAAATATATAACAAGTCTTTTCTCAGACCATGACCCCATCATGGCACATCAGGCCAAAGTATCAACTACGATAATTCACCTAATTTCTCCTGGTGATCCCCAATCCCCCAACCCACACACATACACACACTGCCCTGCCAACCCACACCCAATGCACCCCAAGCTGATGGCCCTCTGATAGCAGAGATCGCTTCCATCTCCTACACAAAATCCACAAACAGGACGACCCAGGCAGACTCACAACTTCAGCCTGCACCTGCTACGAACTATTCATCTCTTCCTACATTGAATCAATCTTTTACCCTGGTCCAGTCCCTGCCCATGTACATCCGTGATTCCTCTGACACTCTACACCAATTTCAGAATTTCCATTTTGCAGTCTCCATCGACCTCCTCTTTCCCATGAATGTAAAATCCCAATACAAATCTCCCCCCCCCCCAATACCCCCACCCCCACCCCTACGAGGATGGTATAAGGGCTCTCTGCTTCTTCCTGGAACAAAGACATGAACTGCATCCAACCCCCACGACCCTCCACCAACTGGCTGAGCCCGTCCTCTTCCTCAACAACTGTTTTTATCATTCCCATGATCATTCTAACTTTGCCTTTTCTTTACATCTTTTCACTCTTCTGGTGTATCTTGTGCCCCACCTCCTGATTACTGTTTGGAGGCCTGTACAAGACTCCAACTATGTTTGTTTTTTTCTCCTTTTCCATGCCTCAATTCTACCCACACAGATTCTCCACCATCTGACGCTAGTGTCACTGGCTCCCACTATATCTCTCTCAGTCCCTCAGTCCATCAGTCACTGTATGCAGCCTTTCCTCAAGCCACTCCTGAAACTCCCTAGAACTCATCACTTGGCAATGGATGCTCCCCATGCAGGGCTGTTGACACAAAGACTGTGGGCACTTTCTGATTCACTAGGTGTGCTGGGAAAAGGCCTTACCATTGGAAGGAACAGAAAAGCTAAAATCCAAATGGATAGCAAAGCAGAGTAAACATGCTGAATGACATCCATCTGCTCTCTCTCTTTCTGGTTTTTTTGACCATTTTTGTTTATCCTTGTCCACGTGCAAATCGATGGTCCATATGTTATACTTGGCCAAACAGCTTTGGTAGAGGTGATAGATATCAGATCCTGTGGTTACTGGACTGATTCAGTGGATTCCTCTTTCTCAGTTAATGAACTCACACTTAAGTATTTATTTTCAAGTCTGTCCATTTTAAAGAAAAAGTCTTGGCGGAGTTGTGCTGAAATGATATTTAAATTTAGAGAGACAGGACTCTGCCATGTGGCAGTGAGGTCAGGAATAGGAAGGTAGCACAGTTAAATATATGGGCAAAGAGCTGGTAGAGGAGGCAGTACTTCTGATATGTGTATCATTGCGATACCCGGTTCATTAGGATATACACGAGACGGACAGGATAGACCTTAATTGGCAGCAATTTCAGATATCTGGGTCATTGAGATTCCCAGGTCTGTAGGATATAAACAATAAGGACGGGATGGACCTGAACTGACAGCAATCTCTTGGCAGGAAGGTTTGTTATTGTCACTCAGGAGTGTTTAAACTTGTGTGGCCGGCCGGGGGAGGGGGCGGAGTTGGAGGAGGATAGTGGGAACCAGAGCTGTCGGTCCACAAGTACAGTGACTGAGGAGGATTTGCGACTAATCTCAGTACAACTAAGACCAACAACAAACAGGTAGAGGGTACAGAACACAATGGGCCTGCCAGTCAGATGTGCGCTGATTATAATGTGAGGAGTATGACAGTCGAGACCAATGAACTTGGAGCTTGGGTGTGTTAATATTACTGCGATGTTAATATTACAGAGATTTGGTTGAGAGAGAGGGACAAAACAGATGTCAATCCAGTGGGTACAGAGAGAGTTGTATAATAAACAGTGAGTGTTGGAGACAGTTGATTAATCTAAAATACTTATCCAGCCCTTTACTGGAATTGGACAGAGTGTGTGACGCAATGCACGGATTGAAGGGACAAGGTAGGAAACTGGAATTGTCTGTTTGCAATATCTTCTGTTTTACCGAAAGTCTTTTGAAATCTCCTATTATCAGAGACAAGGTGCTAACGTCGATAGAAGCTTGGCTGTCTTCCAGAAAGCAGACAGTAAGGCTAAAATGTGCCTTCTCAGGATGGCAGTCATTGACAAGTATTGTCCTGCAAGATTCGGTGATGGAATAACAAATTTTCACTTTATACAGTTAAAGATCTAGATGAAGGAACTGAGGGCACTCTGGCGAATTTTTAGAGTTAGAACCACTACAGTGTGGAAACAGGCCCTTTGGCAAAATAAGTCCAGACCAACTCTCCGAAGAGTAACCTACCCAGATCCATTCCCCGCTGACTAATAGCTTATTGCATAGACAATTTAGCATGTCCATTTCACAGAATCCGGTGGACTCTGGGAGAAAAACAGAGCACCTGGATGGAACCCATGCGGGCACGGGAAGAACGTACAGGCTCCAAACTGACAATCACCCAGAGTGGGAATTGAACCTGCGTCTCTCACACGGTAAGGCAGCAGCGTTAACCTCTAAGCCACCGTGCCAAACGGTTAGACAATACAAAGACATGTAGAGGGACAGATAACATTGAAGAGTTGGAGAGCTTGCAGAAATGTGCTCCACCGAATCTCCTCAACTTCCCACACTTATGTACCTGATCCCTACTATTCCTACCGCAGCAAGGATAGACCCTCATGGTCCTCAACGTCCACCCCAACAACCTCCAGATACAACTCATCATCTTCCACCATTTCCGCCGCCTAAAATCAGACCCCACTACCACAGGTAAATTTCCCTCGCCACCCCTATCAGCATTCTGCAGAGACCATTCCCTCCACTACTCCCTCATTAGGCCCAAACCACACCAGCCCCATCCCCACCCACACCAAGCCAACATCCACTCACGGAAACTTCTGTTTCCAGCGCAAGTTGTGTAAAATCTGCGCCCACACCTCGACCTCACCTCCATTCAAGGCCCCAAAGAATCCTTCGATACCCTGCAGACAATTTTCTGTGCATCCAAACATCTCATCTACTGCGTCCATTGCTCCCTCTGTCCTCTACATTGGGGAGACAGGATGTCAACTGATGGAACGTTTCAGGGAACATCTCTGGGACACACACAGCTAACAATCCCACTGCCCTGTGGCTGACCACTTCAATTCTCCCTCACATTGGACCATGGACATGCCAGTCCTAGGGCAGCTCCACCGCCACACTCAAGCCACTCAAAACCTGGAGGAACATCTCATCTTCCACCTTGGGACACCCACATAAAACGGTATCAATATCAATTTCACCAGTTTACTCATCTCACCTTCCCCTCACGTGATCTCGGGTGTAACACTCCAACTTGGCACCGCCCCCTTGAACTGTCCAACCTGTCCATTTTCCTTCCCATGTGTGCGCTCCACCTTCTGCTCTGACCTTCAATATCACCACCCACCTTCATGTACCTATCGCCTGACAAGTTACCATTCCCCCAGGCTCACCCCTCCCATTTATTTTTCAGCCCCCTTCCACCCACCCCACTCATTCCTGAAATGTTGCACCTCCTGCTCCTCAGATGGTGCGTGACTGGCTGTGCTTTTTCAGCACCACACTATTTGACTGTGATCTCTAACATCCGCAGTCCTCACTCTTTCCTGCAGAAGGATGTGGACAGGTGAGGGTAGTGGGTAAAGAATTGGTCGATGAAGAAGATTGTGCGAAAGTGTGAGGTCGTGCGCTTTGCCAGAAAGACGAGAGGCGTGGATTATTTTCGATAGTAGGTGTAAAATTGGCAATCTGAAGTGCAAAAAAACTTGGGAGTTTTGGTACAGGAGTCTCTCAAGGTCAACTTGCCGGTTGTCAGTAATTAGGAAGGTATCTGTCACGTGCAATTGTCAAGTACAATTCTCTTAACATATCCCTGCAGTTTGCCTGTTATAATCAATATTGTCCAGATTATATTTTCCAGATTATGGACTATAAAAGTTCTCTCAACTTTATAATCACTGATCAGTAATTACAGGCTGTGTGTTTCAATTCATACAGGGAGAAGCTGATATATGTAGGTGACACAGTGGTTAGAACGGCAGCCTTACAGCGCCAAAGATCCGCATTTAATTCCCACTTCAGTCTAACTGTCTGTGTGAAGTTTCCACATTTTCCCTGTGTCTGCAAAGGTTTCCTCTGGGTGGTCCGGTTTTCTCCCAGAATCCAAAGATGCGCATGTTAGGGGAATTGGCCACGTTAAATTGCCCGTAGTTTTAGGTGAAGGGGTAAATGTAGAGGAATGGGTCTGGGTGGGTTGCTCTTCGGAGAGTCGGTGTGGACTTGTTGGGCTGAAGGGCCTGTTTCCAGATTCTAAGTAATCTAATCTAATCTTATTACTCCCATATCCAAGGTAGATTGAATGGTTACACACAATCAATCTACCATCTCCAACATTCACTCCCACATATCCCATGCTGAATTTGTAGATTTTAAACGTTATTTTGAATTTTAATAAAATCAATATTGAATTAAAGGGGGTTAACTGGAGCTATCTGTTCAGCGACTGTGAGTAATGTCAATCTCTGTGGATTCTAATTATCCCAGTGGAGGGTTTCCAATGTTAAATAATGAATGGGCTCTGTCAATGTGTTATCTCATAGTGTGAGAGGGTGTATCACCGACAGCACTAACAGGGATCAGCAACACCAGAGAGTGGAGAGGAGAGATCAGAATCTGAGAACATTAGACTGGAATGTTCCAACAATGGATCAGAATCTAAATACATTCGACTCGAATGTTCCAACAATGGATTAGAATCTGAGAACCTTCAAGTGGAATGTTCCAACAATGGACAGGAGTTTATCCTCGGGTCTTTATTATCTTTCTCATTAGCATCACAGATCGAAGATATCCTTTAGATCATTCAAGGTGGTTACTATCCCATCTTCGCTGTAGTTAGTGTTCCTAGTAAGTCATTCTCTTTGACTGTTAAACTGAATTGAACTGAATTTCGGCTCATGACGTGTATATTTTAGTAAAGTAGTAATCGATGTTTTCAGTTCCAATCAAAAATTCCTTTTCATATAAATTGTAGAAAGCAAATTACTATTTACAAATTACTCGCTGATATGTGAGTAGGAACCAGACTGTTCTCAAACTCCATAATCTTTGTTGTCCTGCACAAATTTACATCTCCATATCCTCCCCACATACCAATCCTGTCCAATTCCACCATTGTGATATCCCAGTCTCCTCCTCAGCCTCAGTGCAACTTCTGAATGAGCCATCGTTTGTGATTTTGGTAAATCCGATACATCTGTTTCAAGTCTCTTCAAATCACGTGTCCATTACAAAATAATTGCACTTTAGATGTTTAAATTGTTCTCTGCACATAATCTGTAAGATGTAAAACAGTGTGTTGTGCTCAAGTCATTGACTCATAACCTACAGCCATCGAATAATAATCCATTGATATCACATGAAAAAAATTGATATAATTAAATTGAAAACATTATCATTTGTGAGGAAAAAGCCCATTTTCTTGCCCCTTGTCCTTTAGAGAAGGCAATGGGTGATCCTTTCCAGGTCAGGTCTCTGGTGTGACTGCAAACTCACAGCAACATGTTTTACTCTTTACTGTCCTGTGGAACAGCTGAACCAGCCACTCAGTTCAAGTTTCGCATAACATGCTGGCCTGACCAGGACTGCATACATGCTGTGAGAAAAAGAACAAAAGGAAAGAGAGCTCCCTTCCTCTGTCTGTGTCCCGTATTCCTACAGCTCATTTCCATTCAGGTAGGTGTCCATTCCTTGCTTTAGGTGTATATCTTTTTGAGATTCTTCACAAGAGTGTGGTTCTTCTCCATCTCTGGTGCTGGCTTTATTGATGCTGATGTACAGATGTAAGGAACTTGTAAATTCCACGTCAGTCTCAGGGCATAGAGAAGGTATGAGGATTTCACAACACAGGAAAGAAACAGAGATGGCAAAGTGAGGGAATGGAATTATTGCTATCAACCCTGAGAGTGTTACTGAGGCAGCATTTAGGGTATTGTGGACAGGCTTTCTTTCCTTTATAAGGAATGATCTCCTTGTCACAGGGAGAGTGTGAGGAGTATCAACAGACTAATTACTGGAATGATGGTACCATGAGGAGTGAGTGAAGATTCATCTTTAGCACTGTGAGAGATTAAGAGGTGAATATATTTAAACTTGAGGGGAATGGACAATCAGTCATTATGTTCTAAACAGACACCAAGAACGTGATAAATTCCATTTTTAAAAACTCGGATTATGATTCTAGACAGTTTAAGTACCTCTGAGAACGTTTCCCCTGCTTCACCCCGCTCTCCATTTCGATTGACAGAGAGAAGTGCAGGCTTTGCCTAAACTCTCTCCACATTAATAAAGTGCATTTGGTGCGTGTGATACTGCACTGAACGTCACATTATCCACAAGCCCACAGTAGCCACAATACCATCACACTAAAACAGTTAACTCTTCCCACCAGCTTTTGTCCTCGATGGAGAACATGAGTGTGCCTTCTCGGAGATGGAAGATGCCTCCTTGGGACTTGGCACAAAGTATTTGGCTTCCCTCCTCACTGCCAGCAAACCATATTATAAGAGCACACGTTCCACATGCAATGGGGACACGAAGAACATCATGGAGCCGTCTCTGAGTGCAGTCTCTGCTCCATTGGTTTGTTATGTTGGAACATCAATGATAAACTCTTGTTCCTGCATAAGCCCTTAATTGAATGAATGGCCTCTCTCTGGTCCCATTGAACATGTTCAAATGTCTGATTGCATGTTTCTGTTTAACAGTTAGATGCACTAACCAGACTGCTTCTTTTCCTGCGTAACAGGCAGAAGGATTGAATGGGTTGTCCCTCTTCTTGTTTATTAGTTTCGATGGGCTGAATGGCTTCCACATATCCGTGTGTAACTTGCTTGCGATGCTAAACGAGCTCCTCTTTTAACTGTGGAAATGTGTATTGTCTGGCAGAACTGTCACATGAATGTTACGAGCTCTTTAACAGCACAAGCCTGAATGTTGTCTGGGTCTTGCTGCACAGACACGCTCAGGAGCTGACAGGGGACAAAAGGTTCTGAACATTGTCTAAACGTCAGGGACCATCACAACTTCTAATCTTATGGTGGAGGAAACACATTGATACAGGAGCTGGAGATATTTGTGCTAAGGAAGCTCCCCTGAGGATCTCCTGAAGGGATGCCCTGCGACTGAATGGATTGATGTCCACAAACCACGAACATTTTCCTTTGTGTTACGGATGATCCAAACCAGAGGAGATATTGTGGCTGATTCTCATTAAATTTAGTTTAGTCAGCGTTCCTTGATACCATACTGAGTCAACTCTTGCCTTGATATCAGGGTCTGCCACTCTTGGCTGGGCTCCTGCGTTCACCTCTTTTGATCATGCCAATAGGTCATTGTGTCTGTGTGGGGAGTGTTTTATTCTCACAAAGGCTAATGAATGTCAGGAACTATCAGGATCTAGATAACTGAAAGTACTTACAGAGGAGGTAGATTGTTCTTTGCCCTCTATCATTGAGTTGAGTGGTGTGAAGAATTGGGAATTGAATGGAGTTGATGCTAACAGTGGTTCAGCCGTGATGGTATACAATGGTATGGCAGGATTGACTGGCCGAATTTCCTGATCCTGTTCCTTATGTTCTCATGTTCTGTAACTGGAAAGCATTTGGTTGTAATTTTCCTGAATGTTCTGTTATTGAATGTTGAAATCAGAGAGAGAGCAAAGTATTTTGTGTATCATCTCTGAGTGATGTCTGTAAGCTGTATTCACGGTGAATCTGGGTCGAAAACATGACCAACAAATGAAGCACAAGTTGCAGAGAGGAGGCACTCTGTAAAGAGAACAGAGGAGTCTTTCTAACCCAGCCTGGATTTCCAAATAACATATTCCAACCCACAGCAAACCGTGTGTGTCAGTCTAACTGGACTGAATGATATCCTGTGTTACTGTGGAACAGGTAATTGGAGCAACTGCCTACCATCTGCTGCTGTGCAGGGGCTGAATAGCACATTGGAACACATGAGTGAGGAGCAGGAGTGGGTCATTAGCCACTTTGTCACTGCTGTACCAGGCACTAAGATCGTGCCTGATCAGGCTGTGGTCCAAGCAGCACTTTTCTATATTTTATAGGTTTTCCTTCTCTAACTTGTCTGTCAAATATTTAACAGAAACAACTTTGAATAATTGCAAACACCCAAGCATCACAAACTTCTGGGGAATGGAATTCCTACTTGTACAGCCCTTTCAGAATTTCTCATTTGTGTTCCAACCAATGTTGTAGAATCCCTTATCCCTTTTGCAGCCCCACTCATTACTGCTGTTGCACACAGTACCTTTCATTAGCAAAAAAAGCTTTATAATTCGATGACATGTTTGTATGTGTCTGCATAATTTTAGAAATTCGGTTGATGTTTTTATTATATCTGTGTTAAAATCAATGTCACGATATGGGGTGAAACCTTTCTGCTAATTTAAACCAGACACAAAGAAAAACTCACCTTATCTCGTAATCTGTAAAATAATGAGTGACAAAGAACTACCAAGTTCCACTATTTATAGAAAGCAATAGCAGTTTATTCTTTAATTCCAAGAAAAAAGAGTATATTAAACAACAACTTTCTACACTGTAATCATCCTTGTCTGATCAATGGATCTTACTCACACTCTACAACAACATACTGATCTGTTAAAACGACTGGATTCAGATTTACAAAAAAAAATGAATGTCAAAACCAGCGAGTTACGTCGATTTTCTTGTGAATCTTCTTCGGTAGGTTTTCCTGAGTCTTTTCTTAGTCTTCTGCTGCACTGATTTCATAGAAACAGGTACCTTTCAGTGAGGGATTCTGCAGGCAGTCTGCATTTGTTAGTGCTCTTTGCTACTCCAGCTAACCGTTCAAAATGCCCGACTTTATACTCCAAAACATCGGATTGTCGCATTGGTTTGATAACATTAAAATTCAAATTCATTTGGATTTTGGTATCATGGGGCGTAAGTTAAACTGATTGGCTAAATTCGTCTTTGTTGTGTACCATAGCACTCAGCTCAGCTATTTGTTTCAGCCAAATGTTACTTGTTAAATAATGTTTCAGCACACTCTGTGCTTGTTAAGCACTTGCCAGATTTCACTCTCTTCAAAAGTTACAGTGCACGCCTATGCATTCATAATAATCAATACATATTATATTTCAAATTTATTCCTCAGTTTTAAACAGGCTGGCAAGAGAAAATAAGTATCCAGCTGATTTTTCCCAAACTCGGGAATCGTTCTATAAAACGTCTGATCCAATACTGAAACCGATAATGCTTCTTATCAAAAGGCCTTCCGGGAACGTGTGTACAGGGAGCAGGAGAATTGTGTTTCTGGCGCATCCCTGATGGAGGGCTTATGCCTGAAACATTACCTTCCTGCTCCTCGGATGCTGCCTGACCTGCTCTGCATTTCCAATGCCACACTTTTCGCCTCTGACCTCCAGTATCTACAATCTCCCTGCTGAGATGCAGTAAAACATTCCCACAATTAAACCCGATACCATTTCCCAGAAACAACATCAATCCAAACCACTTGCTACATCTGCAGACTACCTTCATGGGGTAGGGGAAGCAGGAGGCCATTCAGCTGCACCAGTGAGAATGCTCATGGCTGATCCCAGTGTGTCTGGCTATCCGTCTCCTGTCTGTTCCCAATAAACATTGATTCTCCTGTCCAGCAAAGATCAGTCAAGCTCAGCCGTGAATATCTTCAATAACCAAGTCTTCACTGCTCCGTGAGCATGAGGACACCAAAGACAGCACAAAACTAAAGGGAAAGTGACATCCTCATTCCATTGCAGGGCCCGTTAGTTTAAAACTGTGTTAACCTAACATCAAATCGCCACCTTTCTTGAAAGATAAGGACAGAATAATTAGGAATAGACGTAAACCATTCAGCCCTCTAAACATGTCCAATATTACCACTGACTTTTTCCAATCAAATATGTATTAAACTCATTCTCCACTCCTGTCCCAGGAAAAGAATACCAGGTAGTATAACACAACACAAGCATTTAAGAAAGGAACAGAATCAGGCCATTCAGCCATCGAGAATGAATGCCATTTAATAACGAATTTGAGGTTTCTCAACGTCATTCTCCTGATTTCTCCCCGCAACCTTTGATGTCCTTGTTCATCAAAAACCTATCTCTGTCTTATGGACGCAACTGTCCATGTCTCTGTGTCTGTATGTGTGTGCCTGTGTTTGTTCATGTGTTTGCGTGTCTGTGTTTTTGAGTGTATACATTTGTGTGAGGGAGTGCAGAGAATGCAGTGACACTTATCCTGGCAGGACGGGGATACAGAATGTCCTTATTGCTGGACATTCCTTCAGATAATCTCAGCATCGAGGTGCGCCTCCCTGAACATCTTGTCCAATTCTGTCACTAATAACGCCACCTGTCCCTCAGATCCCACAGAATCAGTTTGGGAGAATCTTAGCAAGGAGAAATAAACATTGGTGTGTTATGTCGTGCAAAAGTTTCGTGCACGTTTTGTGTATCTTATGCTCTGGAAATTTGATATTGTAGGTGCCGCAGTAACTATGAATTATCTCAAGTTGCCTCTAAACTGCGGTAACTAAGTGACTGCTCATGCTGTGAAAAATAAATTCCAGTAGTGTATCAAGTAGATTGAAGAATATGTTGTGATCCAAACGAGAGAGCAGGTTAGTTTGGATTTGGTGCTGTCTGGTCAGAAGGACTAATTGATAACCTTGTTCTGAAGCAGCTTTGGAGGAATAGTGACATTGATATGTTACATTTTTACACGGTGTCTGAATACAATATCGAATGTTCGAACATTCTGGTCAAACATCATGGAAGCCCGGAGGCTGGAGAGTCAAGTTTGCTCCAGTGAATTGGGGAAGTACAATATAACATTCAGTGGGAAACAAGCAATGGTTATTAGAATCATAGAGTCTTAAAGCAGAGTGACAGACCCGCTAGTCCAAACTGGTCCATTCCGACCAAAATGTGCATTGACATGAACCTCATTTCCCTGCCATTGCCCGTATCCTTCTAATCTGTTCCAATCCATGGATTTGTCCAAATGCCTTGTAAATGTTCTTGATTTACCCGCCTCAACAATTTCTGCTCGCTGCTCATTACATATATGTACAAGCCTCTGTGTCAAAATTAGTTGGCCCTCGGGTTCCCTTTGCTCTATCCCTTCTAATTTTAAACTGATGCCCTCTCGTCCTTGATGCCCAACCCTGGGGAAAAAAAAAACTGATAGGATATGCACTTTTCCGTGCCTCTCATGATCTTATACATTTCCGTAGGATTTCCCCTCAGTCTCTTACAGTGCAAAAAAGAAGATGATCAAGCCTGTCCAAACTCTCCCTATAAATCAGGCCATTCAGTACTGGCAATTTCTTCTGCATTATTTCCAATTCAATCACATCTTCGTGGAGCAAATTGAACAAAACCGAACACAGTAACCAAGTGTAGCCTCACCAGCGTCCTGTATAACTGCACATAACTCACCAACTTCGATGTTCAATTCCCTGACTGATGAAGGCCAGCGTGCTAAAAGCCTTGTTGTCGTCTACCTGTGATTCTATTTTGAGAGAAGCGTCCACCTGAATTCCAAGTACCCTCTGGTCAACTACACTCCTAAAGACCCTACCATTCACCATGAAACCATGAAACTCCTACCTTGATTTGATTTTTGGAAATGCAACTACATTTGCCATTTCTCTACCCACTTCACCAGCTGATCTAGGTCCTGCTGCAATTTCTGATAACTTACCTCACTCTCTACTATACCGACTATTTTAGTGTCATCAGAGAAATTACTAATCAGGCCTTGTACATAT
Source organism: Chiloscyllium punctatum (assembly GCF_047496795.1). NCBI lineage: Eukaryota > Metazoa > Chordata > Chondrichthyes > Orectolobiformes > Hemiscylliidae > Chiloscyllium > Chiloscyllium punctatum. The sequence continues at coordinate 79,776 of NW_027310277.1, forward strand.
TTCCCAACACAGACACATGTTTGACAACAAACTGAAAAGCAAAATCTCTGCAATGTTGTTTTGAAGTAACTTTATCCAAATATTATTCGAACTCATGACAAAAGCAGAAAAAAAATGAATGTTTGGCACAAATGTTATTCCACTCATAGAGTCATGCAGCACAGAGACAGACTCTTTGGCCCAAACTGATCCATGCTGACCCAAATTTCCATCCATGGTAACCCCATTTCCCTGCACTTGTTCCACGTCCTTCTAAATCTTCCCTATCCATGTATTTGTCCAAATCCCTTTTAAATATTTTAATGTAAATGTCTTAACCACTTCCACTAGTAGCTCATTCCATAAGTGTACCATACTCTGTTGTTTTCTCCTTTTATTTTTTTTCCCTTTTATTGTTTCCCCTCTAACCTTAAACTGATGCCTTCAAGTCCTCGATTCTCCATCTCTGGGAAAAATGACAAAAACAGTTACTGTATCCATGCGTCTCATGATCTTGTAATTTTTTAAAGAACCCCCAACAACCACACCCCCAATTCCCTCATTCTCCTATGCTCCAAAGAAAAATGTCCTAGCTTGCCCAACCTCTCCCTGTAATGTAGACCATTGGGTCCTGGCATCATGCTTGTAAACTTCTTCTACAATCTTTACAGTTTCATAACATCCTTCCTTTACCAATGTGACTAAAACGGAATACAACACTATAAGTGCGGCCTCACCAACGTCCTGTATAACTGCAACATAACTTCCCAAATTCTATACTCCATGCCGTGGTCAATGAATGCCCTGTATTCCTGTGACTCAATTTTCGGAGAATCATTCACCTGAATTCCAAAGTCTATCTGTTCCACTACACCATTGAAGGTCCTGCCATTCACCATGAAATTCCTACCTTAATTTAACTTTCCAAAATGCAAAATTCATTCTTACCTATCTTAAACTCAGTTTCTATTTTCTGGCCCACATCCCCAGCTAATCAAGGACCTGCTGAAATTTCGGAAATCTTCCCTCACTCTCCACAATACCACCTATTTTAGTGTCATCAACAAACTTTCTAATCATGCCTTGTATATTCCTAACAATACTAGTAATATAGATAACAAACAGCAATAGTCCCAGCACCAACCCCTGAGGTACTCCTCTATTCACAGGCATCCAATCTGACAAGCATCCTTCCACTATTTTCTTCTGCTTCTTACCATCAAGCTAAGTGTGTATCCAATTTGCTAGCTCCCCTTGAATTACATGCGATCGGAACTTCAAGAACAGCCTACCATAGGAAACCTTATCAAAGTCCTTACTGAAATCATTATAGACTACGTCAACCACCGTGCCCTCATCAACCTTCCTGGTCACTTCATCGAAGAACTCAAACACATTTGTGAGGCATGATCTCCCGCTCACAAAACAATGCAATCTTTCCAGTTTAATAACAATCATTAATACTTGTTATTAAAATAAATAATAATGATTCCTAATCAAATCCTGTCTTTCAAATTGCATATATACCCTCAGAATCATCTAAAGTAACCTACCTACCACAGATGTTAGGCGTACTGCTCTATAGTTCCCAGGTTTTTCTTTGCTTCTCTCCTTGAATAAGGGAACAACCCTCCAGTCTTATGGATCCCCACCTGTAGCTAACGATGATGCAAAAATATCGACCACGCTCCCCGTGGTTTCTTCTTTAGCCTCCTGCTATATTCAGAACCAGGTGATTTATCAACTTTCATGCATTCTAATACATCTAATACCTCCTCAACTGTGATATCGCCAAGATATCACCACGAACATCCCTAAGCCCCCAAGTCGTCATGTCCATCTCCACAATAAACACAGAGGAGAAATGTTAATTGAGAACTTTGCCTATCATCTGTGGTTCTACATGTCCAATTTGGACCTTGAGTGGTCATAAACTCACGGTAGTCATTCTCTTCGCTTTAATATATTTAACCTCTTTGGACTCACCCTAACCTTGTCAGCCAAAGCTCTCTTTTACCCCTTTTTTTGCCCTCCTGATTTCTTTCCTCAGGAAACTTCGATATTCCCCTGTATATGTCCAGGGATTCCCTTGATCCCAGTTGCCTGTAAGTGAGCCATGCCTCCGTTTTCCTGGTCAAAGCCTCAATAGCTCTTGTCATCCCGGGGTTACTCTTCCTGCCAAACTTGCCCTTCACCCTCACTGGAACATACAGACTCTGAATTCTAGCCATCTTACTTTGAAATGCCTCCCACTTGCCAGAGGTCCCTTTGCCTGCAAACAACTACTCCAATCAACCCCTGCAAACTCCTATCTAATTCCATCAAAATTCACCTTCCCCAAGTTTGAACTTGCACCTGTGGACCGATTTTTCCCTCTCTATAACTAGTCTAAATTTAATACAACGATGGTTATTGGCCCCAAAGTGCTCACCCACTGCCACCTCAGTCACCTGCCATGCTCTATTTCACAAGAGTATGTTGAGTTTTGCCCTTTCCCAAGTAGGTCCCTCTCTATACTGCTTGAGGAAAATTTTCAGGACACACTTAATCGGTTGACCAAATCTAAGCCTTTAATCCTTTTTCAGTCCTAGTCTATGTTAGGAAGATTAAAATCTCCTACTATGACTATACTGTTGCCCCCGCAAGTCTCCCCAAATCACTCTACATATTTTTGTTTTTCTAATTCCCCATTTGGGGCTCTGTAGTACAACCCCAATAATGTCACCACCCACTTCTTATTTATTAGCTCCACTCACAAAGCCTCACTAAATGATCCATCAGTTATTTCATTTCTGATAACTGCTGTGATACTCGCCTTAATCAAAAATGAAAGTCCCCATCCCCACCTTCCACCGCCTCTGTCCCACCTAAATAACCTGCACCCGGGTACAATCTTGTCCCAGCCTTAGCCATGTTTCTGTAATGGCTATAATGCTTCAGTCCCACCTACCTATCCACGACCTGAGTTCCTCGGCCTTACCTGTCAGGTCTCTTGCATTGAAACAGATGCAGTTTAATCCGACAGGCATTCCTTGCTCCCTGTCGTGTTCCAGCCTGACCTGTCTCTTCACTTTACTCTTTCTGATTACTGTTTTTCCTCCAGCCTTACACTTGTCTCCCTGTTGTTGTGAATCCCACACCGTACCCCACTCCAGCCAATATAGTTGAAATCCTCCCTTGTAACACTTGTAAACATGTCCGCCAGGATATTGGACCCCCAACAGTTCAGGTACAACCTGTCTCTCTGGAACAGGTCATCACTGCCCCAGAAAAGATCCAATGATCTAAAACTCTGAATCTCTGCCCACTGCACCAATTCTTTAACCATGCATTCATCTGTCATGTCCTCCAGTTCTTAACCTCACTAGCACGTACCACTGGATACCCGCACATGGTCCTGGCTTAGGTCCTTTTCTCCCAGCTCTCCATAATAACTTTGCAAGACGTCATCCCTATTTCTACCTGTGTTATTGATACCAATGTGCACAATGACTTCTGGCTGCTCCCCCTCCCACTTGAGAACGTACTGCAGACACTCGGAGACATCTTGATCCTGGCACGTGGAAGGCTACACATCCTAGATTCCCATTTGCAGCCACAGAATCTCCCGTCTTTCTCTATCACTATCGAGTCTGAATAATTACTTCTGAAGTTATTCTGCTCGCACAACCTTCTGACAATGTGAATCCTACCTGGAACAATTCGATTTGGCTGAATTCCCTGTGCTTCAGGCAGAGAATTCCTGTGCTTCAGACATTCCAATGAATCCTCATCATGAATCCTCCATGAGTGATAAAATAGACTGCACATTTTCTTTTTAGCTCGCACATATTGCTGTGACGAGGGACAGGGAAAGAGAAAGGGAACAATAGAATGTGCCTTCCGAGAGAGGTTATATTTTTTCCACTACTAAGTTGAATCAGTAATGTTATCAGACCCCAGCCTGGACCATGTAAGCTCTCCTTGAACATTGACTGAACTATATGACTCCATCACATACTCTGCTCCATGTCGGTGCATCGTTGCTGCTGTCGTACACAGAATCATTTCATTAACAAAAAATGGCCCGACTTGATTTGAAGATATCTTTATATATGCCTGCATAATCTAAAAATAAAACTTTTAATGTCTTCACAATATCTGCGTTAAAAAGAATGTGTCTTACTCTTAAAGAAATACGGAAATTGTTAGAAAAGATCAGCAGGTCTTTCAGCATGAATGAAGAGAAATGAGAGTTAACTTTTCTGGTCCAGTGGCATTGCCTCAGAACCTGTCTTATTCTTAAATTACTTCCCCAGTTTTATTCTCCCACACAAGAGGAAATATTCATCAGGTATTCACCAGCTGCACTCTCCTCATAATATTCTATGATCAATAAGAACATCTCTCATTTTCAGGCCGAAACAGTTAACCTTCATAACATAATGTCTTCGTAACAAGTCCAAGTAAAGAGAAACATGTTTGAAAAGTTTAAAAGCTTTTGGTTTTCACTTTTGGGGATCAAAGCTTCAAACAGTACATCAGATGTATTCTCAGCAATGCCTTGTACCAATGTAGAAAAACATCGATAAGATCAAAGCCAATACACCTGGCATGAAACAGCATCATTCCGTTTACCGTTAAATCACTTGCTGCATCTTCAGAGTAACTTGATGTGATTCATGTTCTGAAGCACACACATACATTTGCACCACCGAGTTCTGCATTCTCTCTCCATTTAAATTATTTACTGCTGTTTTGTCATTTCCCCAAATCACGCAGTTCCATTCACCCACATTGTACTGATTTTCTTTTGTCGCAGGTTTACTCACTGCCCTCCCCGTCTGTATGCCATTGCAGATGCTCTGCCTCCACTTGACATCTTATTGAATGACTATCCTGTATGAGCAAATTGAGTTCCAATCCATTCAGCTCCTTCATCCAAGGCATTAACCTAGATTGTAAACTGTTGATAGATTCACACTGATCCCTGAGGAAATCCACTAGTTACATCTTTCCAACCTGAAAACAAGTAATTCTCTCTACTTTTTATTTCCGGCTAGATAACCAGGGCTCCCCTGCCACTGTGTAACTGCCCAGAAAGTTTGAATGGCCTCCTCCTTTTCGGTGTAGTCAATAGGTTGAATGATTGCATTCTATTCCTGTGCAACTCAATAGACAGGCAGAATGGCCTCGTCCTGTCTCATTACAACGATTCTGACTGGCTGAATGAGGTCTTCCTCTCTCTCTCTCTCTCTGCAACAGCTTCGAGGGGTAAATTGGGAGAACAACATGTGGGATAGCAGTAGCAGTTATTCTTTCAGCCACTCCAGCCTGCTACTCAGTTTATAAACATCATGGATGGTTTGATTGTAGCTGACCAACCCCTTCCTGTTTGTTCCCAATAAATATTGATCTCTTTTCCATCAAAGATCAGTTAAGATCAACCTTGAATATCTGAAATGACCCAGTCTTCACTGTTCCTGGGGATGACAGCACCACAGATCGCACAGTCCTGCTTCATGGTCGGAGACAGGGTGATCGCGGAGGGATGTGTTTGTGTTTCTGTGCATATCTGCTTCATGGCAGGAGCCAGGGTGGTGATGGAGGGTTGTGAGTGTGTGTTCCTGTGTATAACTGTTTAAAGACAGGATGGTTTGATTTCAGCTGACCAACCCCTTCCTGTTTGTTCCCAATAAATATTGACTCTACTGTCCATCAAAGATCAGTTAAGGACAGCCTTGAATATCTTAAATGACCCAGTCTTTACTGTTCCTGGGGATGACAGCACCACTGATCGCACAGTCCAACGGAGAAAGAAGCCACCTTACCTCAAATGGAAATGGGAGACGTTTTAATTTTAAACTGTCCTAACCTCACAGCAAGCCACCTCCTCTTTTCAGAAATAAGGGCACAACAAATATGAACAGAAGCACACCATTCAGCCCCTAAAACGTATCCCACAGTCTCATTGACTGTTCAATAAAGTATTTACCAAACTCAGCCTCCATTGCACCCTTGGGAAAATATTCCTACCATCTTAAGGACATACAGCATAGGAAATCAAAATAAAGATATTTGACCCATCAGATATACTTTGCGGTTGTGTCCTGCCTAACATGTTTCTTAAAACAATTCTCCCGCCTTCTCACTTTAATTCTTGATACATGTTTTATTCAAAAATTATATATCTCTGCATTAAAAACATGACTGTGCCTGTGTCTCGATATGGAGATATATGTGCGTGTGCGTGTTTGTGTGTATATTTGCTTAATGGCAGGACACAGGGTAGTCGTGGAGGATTGTGCATGTGTGTTTCAGTGTATATCTCCATAATGGAAGAGGATAGGGTGATCGTGGAGAGCTGTGTGTGCGTTTCTGTGTATATCTGTTTAATGGCAAGAGACAGGGTGGTGGGCTGAGTTGTATGTGTTTTTCTGTGTATATCTGTTTAATGGCAGGAGACAGGATGGTGGTGGTAAAGGATTGTCTATGTATATTTCTATGAAGATCTGTTTCATGGCAGGAGACAGGATGGTGGTGGAGGGTTGTATGTGTGCGTTCCTGTGCATATTTGCATAATGGCAGGAAACAGGATGGTGATGGAGGGATGGGTGTTTGTGTTTCTGTATATATCTGTTTAATGGAAGTAGACAGGGTTGTGGTGGAGGGTTGTGAGTGTGTGTTCCTGTGTATAACTGTTTAAAGACAGGAGACGAGTTGGTGGTGGACGGTTGTATTTGTGTGTGTGTGTTTCTGTGTCTCTCTGTTTCATGACAGGAGATGCAGTGGATGGTGGAGAGATACGTGTGTGTGTGTTTCTGTGTATACCTGTTTAATGTCAGGAGACAGGGTGGTGGTGGAGGTTTGTGTGCGTGTGTTTCTGTGTATATCTGACTAATGGCAGGAGACAGGGTGGTGGTGGAGGGTTGTGTGTGTGCAGGTGTGTGTGTTTCTGTGTATATCTGGTTAACGACCGGAGGCAGGATGGTGGTGGAGTGTTGTGTGTGTATTTCTGTATATATATGTTGAATGGCAGGAGACAGGGTCGATGTGGAGGGTTGTGCGTGTGTTTCTATGTATTGCTGTTTAACGACATGGGACAAGGTGGCTTTGGGGTGTTGTGTGTGTGTTTCAGTGTCTCTCTGTTTCATGGCAGGAGACGTGGTGGAGGGTGGAGAGATATGTGTGTGTTTCTGTGCATATCTATTTGATGACTGGCGATGCTGTGATGGTAGAAACTTGTGTGTGTCCGTTTCTGTGTATATCAGTTTAATGGCAGGGTACGGGGTGGTGTTGGAGGATTGTGTGTGTCTGCGTTTCTTTGTATATCTGTTTAATGGCAGGAGACAGCTTGGTGATGGAGGGATGTGTATATGTTTCTGGGGTTTTATGTTTAATGGCAGGAGACAGGGTAGATGTGGAGGGTTTGCGTGTGTTTCTATGTATTACTGTTTAACGACAGGAGACAGGGTGGTTGTTGGGGGTTATGTGTATGTGTTTCTGTGTGTATCTGTTTAATGTAAGGAGACATGTTGGAGGGTGGAGAGATGTATCTGTGATTTTCTGTGTATATCTGTTTATGGCATGTGACAGGTGGTGATGGAGGGTTGCCTATGTGTGTGTCAGTGTATAGCTGCTGAATGGCAGGAGGCAGGGTTGTGGGGGATTATTGTGTGTGTGTTTCTGTGCATACCTGCTTGATGGAAGGAGACAGGGTGTTGGTGGAAGGTTGCGTGTGTGTTTCTGTATTTCTTGGAGAGGTGCTAAATAAAGATTTCACATCGGTATTCACTCAGGAAAACAATATTGTAGAAGAGAAGAATGAGGTATGAGATATTAGTCTAGAAAGGATCGAGGTTACTTACGCACAGGTGTTATCAATTCAAGAAAGAGTGAAAGTAGAGACGTCCCCTGCACCAGATGAGATTTATTTGAGGATTCTCTGGGAAGCTCGAGAGGAGATAGCAGAGCCTTTGGATTTGATATTTGAGTCGGCATTTACTATAGGTTTAGTAACTGAAGACTGGAGGGTTGCAAATGTTGTGAAATTGTTCAAGAAGGGCAGGAGAGATGATCCAGGTAATTATAGACCAGTGAGCCTTACTTCTGTTATAGGAAAGATCATGGAAAGGATTATAAGAGATAAGATTCATAATAATTGAGCAAGAAACAACTTGATTTCAGATAGTCAACATGGTTTCGTCAAGGGTTGAAAAATGTGTGCTGGAAAAACACAGCAGGCCAGCACGACATTTTTCAACTCTGGTCTCCAGCATTAGCAGTCCTCACCTTATCCATGGTTTCGTCAAGGTCATGTCATGTCATGTCCCACAAACCTCATTGAGTGTTTTGAGATGGTGATCAAGCATGTGGATGAGGGTAGGGCAGTTGATGTGGTATACATAGACTTCAGTAAAGCATTTGATAAGGTTCCACATGGTAGGCTGATGGAGAAAATGCAGAGGCATGGAATTGAGGGTGAATTAGCAGTTGGGATTAGTAACTGGGTTTCTTGAAGAAGGCACCGAGTGGTGGTTGATGGAAAGTATTCAGTCTGGAGTACAGTTACTAGTGGTGTGCCACAAAGATCTGTTTTGGGACCGCTGTTGTTTGTTGTTTTTATAAATGACTTAGACCCAGGCATAGGTGGATGGATTAGTAAATTTGCCAAGGACAATAAAGTCGGTGGTGTGGTGGGCAGTTTGGAAGAATGTTACAGTTTGTACGGGGACTTGGATAAACTGCAGAATTGGGCTAAGAGATGGCAAATGGAGTTCAATGTAGCTAAATGTGAGGTGATGCACATTGCGAAGAATAAAACGATGGCAGAATATTGGGTTAATCGAAAGATTCTTGGTAGTGTGGATGTGCAGATGGATCTTGGAGTCCATGTGCATAGATCCCTGAAAGTTGCCACCCAGGTGGATAGTGCTGTGAAGAAGGTATATGGTATGTTAGGTTTCATTGGTCGACAGATTGAGTTCCGGAACCGCAATATCATGCTGCAACTATACAAAATGCTGATGTGGCCACACTTGGAATATTGTGTACAGTTCTGATCGCCCCATTACAGGAAGGCTGTGGAAGCATTGGAAAAGCTGCAGAGGAGATTTACCAGGATATTGCCTGGTCAGGAGGGAAGGTCTTATGAGGAAAGGCTGAGTGACTTGTGTCTGTTCTCATTGGAAGAAAGAAGGCTAAGAGGGGATTTGATAGAGATATACAAGATGATCAGAGGGTTAGATAGGGTAGATAGTGAAATGCTTTTTGCTGGGCTGATGACGTCAGCTTGTACGAGAGGGCATAACTACAAATTGAAGGGTGATAGATTTCAGACAGATGTCAGAGGAAAGCTCTTTACGCAGAGAGTGATAAGGGCGTGGAATGCCCTACCTGTTAATGTAGTCAACTCAGCCACATTAGGGAGATTTAAACAATCATTGGATAAACACATGGATGATTTGGGATGGTGTAGTGGGACGAGCTGAGAATAGTTCACAGGTTGGCGCAACATCGAGGGCCGAAGGGCCTGTTCTGTGCTGTATAGTTCTATGTTCTATCTGTTTAATGGCAGGAGACAGGCTAGATGTGGAGGGTTATGCCTGTGTCTGTGTATAACTGTTTAATGGCAGGAGACAGTGTGGTTCTGGAGGGTTGTGCGTATGTGTTTCGGTGCATATCTTTTTAATGGCAGGAGACAGGGTGATGGTGGAAGGTTGTGTGTGTGTTTCTGTGCATAAAGGCTGAGTGGCTGGAAACACGGTGGTGGTGCATGGATGTGTGTGTGTTTCTGTGTATATCTGTTTAATGGTTGGAGACAGGGTGCTGGTGGAGAGTTGGGTGTATCTGTTTCTGTGTATATCAGTTTCATAGCAGGAGTCAGGGTGAGGCTTGAAGGGTTGTGTGTGTGCTTTTCTTTGTACATTTGCTTAAATGCCGGAGATAGGGTGGTCGTGGAGGAAAGTGTCTGTATTTCTGCGTATATCTGTTTAATGGAAAGGGACAGATTGGTGGTGCAACGCTGTGCGCATGCTTTTCTATGTACATTTGCCTAAAGGCAGGAGCCAGGGTGGTGGTGGAACATTGCATGTGTGTGTTTTTGTGTATATCTGTTTAATGTCTGGGAACAGGGTGTGCTGGAGAGTGTTATGTGTGTGTATGTTTCTGTATATATCTACTTAAGAGCAGAAGACAGGGTGGTTGCGGACGGTGGTGTGTGTGTGTTTCTGTGTATAACTGTTTAACGGCAGGAGACAGGGTGGTGCTCGAGGGTTGTATGTGTGTGCGTTTCGATGCATATCTGTTTAATGGCAGAAGACCGGGTGGTGGTGGTGGGTCGTGTGTGCATGCGTGTCGGTGTATATTTACTAAATTGCAGGAGTCATGGTGGTGCTGGAGGGTTGTATGTGGGTGTTTCTGTGTATCTCTGATTAATGGCAGGAGACAGGTTGGTGGTGGAGTGTTGGGTGTGTGTGTCTGTGTTTATCTGATTAATGACCCGAGGCAGGGTGGTGGTGGAGTGTTGTGTGTGTGTGTGTGTGTGTGTGTGTATCTGTATATATCTGGTTAATGACCGAAGGCAGGGTGGTAATGGATGATTGTGTGTGTGTTTCTGTATATATCTGTTTAATGGCAGGAGACAGGGTAGGTGTGGAGGGTTGTGCGTGTGTTTCTGTGTATTACTGTTTAATTGCAGGAGGCAGGGTGGTGGTGGAGGGTTGTGTGTGTGTGTCAGTGTATATCTGCTTATGGCAGGAGACAGGGTGGTGGTGGAGTGTTGGGTGTGTGTGTTTCTGTGTATATCGGCTTAATGGAAGGAGACAGGGTAGGGGTGGCGGGTTGCTTTTCAAAGTGGAATACTGGAGCAAGCCGTAATCCACAGGAAAATGTGTTGGATCCACGTTTTTTTGTCATTTCTATAAATGATTTAGGTGAGAATTACAGAAGGCATGATTTGTAAATTTGCAAATTACATTAAGATTGGTTGGACATTGGACAGGGTTTGTATAATGGTTAACACTCTATGATTACAAAGAAACCTTGATCTGTTGAAGCAGTGGATCATCGAGGTGTACATCAGAGAAACAGACCTTTTTTCTCATCCAAGCTGACCAAATATTCTAAATTAATCTCCTCCCATTTGCCAGCATTTGTCCGATATCCCTCTAAACCATTCCTATTAATATACTCATGCCTTTTAAATGTTGCGCTTGTACCAGCATTCAGTACTTCCTCTGACAGTACGTTCCCTACTCGTACCACCCTCTGCGTGGTAAATTTGAACTTTAGGTCCCTCATAATCTTTCTCTTCTCACCTTAAACCTGTGCCTTGGAATTTTGAACTCCCATATCCTGGGAAATGGACCTTGACTATTCATCCTTCACATTATTTTACAAACGTCTTGGAAGTGCAGATATGACTCCAGTCAAAAGGAATCTGTGTTTTCAGTCATCCCAAGCCAAAATTCTGAAATTGAATACTGTCATCCCTTCCTTCTCCATCTAATTACAATTCCAAAATCATTTAAATCAACATGCTCCAGACTCGGGTGACTGTCCGTGTGGAGTTTCCACAATCTTCCCTTGTCTACGAGAGCTTCGTCCAGGTGCCCTGGTTTCCTCCCACAATCCAAAAATGAGCAGGTCAGGTGGATTGACCATGCTAAATTGTCGTTCAGAATTAGGTATATTAATTAGAGGGAGATGGATCTGGGTGGGTTGCACTTCGAAGGGGCGGTGTGGATTTGTTGGGCTGAATGACCTGTTTCCACACTATCGGGAATCTAATCTAAATTCTGATATATAGAGAAACATCTCTGTGTGATTTGAAATTCGACCTTCAGGCTCGGAGGTAGGGACACTAACACCAATCAGCAATAGCCCCTAAAGCTGCAACATGATTCTCCTGTGTGTTTGTTCATCAGCCTCTTCTGACATGCTGTGACACACTTCCACAATAGGCAGGACTTGAATCCAGATCATATTTTAAGTGTCAGGTTTCAGCTATGTATGCATTTATTAAATTCTGATTAACATGACTAAAAGACACAGGCAACAGTTCTCACTGTAAAACAAATGAAAGGTGTTGGCTTCAACTGTAGGATGTTGAGTTTATGTGCTCTGCATCGAGATAAACTATGAATATTTGCAAATACTTGGCTCTGATTTCCAGCTTAAATGGCTATTATCTGTAATCAACAATATTCCAGAAAGTGATCCTGCAGACACACTCTGCCCTATGAAGGATCTCGAAATGATATCAATACTGAACAGCAGAGATGAGGAAATGGCACAATTTCTGGCCAAAAAATACCGGTCAATATTCCCAACTTCTAAGACGTGGCTTCCCTCTTCCGAAAATCATTCATTGGTACAAGGCAACTGTTTTCATTGCAGTCTCTCCTTACCCACTCCTCCCTCTGCCTGCGTAGGTAAACCAAGCTCTAGGTCTTTGGGAAACTCAAGGTTGTGTTTGTAGGCCTTCTAGAGAGGTGAGGGTCTATTAAACCTGAAGGAGGAGGGTGAGGGGCAGTAATATCACTCACTGGGCTGAGGTGTGGTAGATTGAGTTTAACTTGGAGAAATGAGAGGTATGACATTTTGGTAAAATTAACAAGGGGAGGGCTTATACAAATAATCGTAGTGCATTGGTAGTGTTGTAAAATAGAGGGATCCGCAGGAGCAGGCCCAATTCTTTGAAATTTGCGGCAAATATGGACAGGGTGTTGAAGGTGGTTTCATTGCTCAGACCTTTGAGGTTACAAGTTAGGAAGGCATTCTGCGATTGTGCAGGACATTGACTAAGCCTTTTCTGTAGTAATGTGTGCAGTTCTGTTATAGGAAGGAGTTTATTAAGCTGGAGATAGTTCAGAAGAGATTTATCAGGATGTTGCCAGGAACATCTCATATTCTGCCTCAGTAGCCTACAAGCACGCTGCATGAACATTGGATTCACTGATTTACAAATCTCCCGTCCATCACCCAAATTCCAGATCCAGCCCTCCGACTCAGATCCGCCCTCTCAAGGAAATCGAACTGTCCATCTTCCTTCATACCTATCTGCTCCACGCACCTCACTGACCTATCACTATCACCCTCCTCCTTCGTTAACGTATTGCCTACCTTTCGCCCAACCTCATCCCCACAACCCATTTACTCGCAGTCCCTTTCTCTTGCCAGTCCTGAAGAGGTGTTGAACCTGAAGCTTTGACTCTCTTGTTCCTCGGATGCTGCCTGACCTGCTGCGCCTTTTCTACCGCCATGATTTATCCACACTGAATTATCCAGCATCTGCAGTATCTATTGTTTCTTCGGTACAATTCTCTGTTAACATATCCATGCTGTCTGCCTGTAAAAACCTCACATTAGCTTAGACACATTTTCTTTTCAAATCATTTACTATAAAAGTTCTCTCAATATCTTACTGATATTGTAATTTCTGAGCAGCAATTACAGGATGCATGTTCCCATTTATAAACAGTGAAGCATGTTGATTGTCCGATAAACCTCTGGTATTATTCTCCTATCGAAGGCAATTGACCTACCAGCCCCAACATTTGTTCCCTCAGTCACCCTCACATATCCCATCCAGAATGTGTACATTTTAATTAAGGTTTTGAATTTTAATAAGACAGTATTGAATTGAAATGTGTGGCAGGAGCTATTTGTTCAGCTAATGTTATTTATGTCAGTCTCTGTGGATTCTAAATGTGTCTCAGGTAGGGTTTGTCTTTTCTATTAATTAGGGACTCGATTCAATGTGTTATTCTATAGTATGGGCTGGAACATCACCGACTGGACTAACAGGGATCAGCAGCTCCAGAGAAAGGGGGGATGAGAGATCAGAATCTGACAACATTAAAACTGAAATGGTCCAACAATTGACAGGAGTTCATCCGAGGGTCTTTACTGGCTTTCCCAGCCTTGGATATCATTAGAATTGCAGATTTATGATGTACTGCTGGTTATTCAAGCTGGGTATTATCCCATCCTAGCGAAAGTTGGTGTTCCTGGTAAGTGATTGTATCTTTCGGTTAAACCAGGTTAAATTGAATTGCTGCACATATTATTTAACATTTGGAAAGATGGAAGTCAAAGTTTTCAGTTCCAATCAAATATATCTTTCCTTATTATTTATAAGTAACAAATTGCTATTTACAAATTACTCACCAATATGCAAGGACGAACCAGACTGTTCTAAAACGCCATAATCTTCCAGCCCTGCACAGATCCACATTTCCATCTCTTCTCCACTCACTATTCCTGTCCAATACAAACGTCATGACACCCCAGTCTCTTCTGCAGCCTCAGTGCAAGTTCTATGAAAACCATCATTTATGTATTTGTTAAATCCGGATTCACCTGTTTCAAGTCCCTTCTAACCACGTGTCCATTACAAAATAAAACACTTGACAAGTTTAACTTGTTCTCTGCACAGAATCTGTCAGATAGGAAGACAGCACATGGTACTCATGTCATTGACTCATAACCTAGAGCCACTCTGTTGGTATCTCATGAAGGAAATTGATGGCATTGAAATTAAACCATAATCATTAGTTTTAAAAAGCCCACCTGCTTGCTTCAGAGAAGGCAATGGATCAACCTTTCCTGGTCAGGTCTCTGTGTAACTGCAAACCCACAACAACGTGTTTTACTCTTTACTATCCCGTGGAACAACTGAACCAGCCACTCAGTTCAAGATCAGCATAACATGCTGCCCTGATCAGGGCTGCATACATCCTGTGAGAGAAGAACAAAGCTCACTTCTTCTGCCTGTTTCCATTATTCCTTCAGCTTATTTCCATTCAGGTAGTGACCATTCCTTATTTCAAGTGCATTCTTTCTTAGTCTCTCCTCGAGAATGATGTTCATCTCCATCGGCACGTCTGGTGCTGGCTTTATTGATGGGGCTGAATGGACTCCTCCTGGTCCCATAGAACAGGTTCAAGGGTCTGATAGGGCTCTGCCTATTCCTGTTTAACAGCTTGATGTACTGAGCAGACCCCTCCTCTTCCTGTGAAACAGATAGGAGGATTAAATGGGCTGTCCCTCTTCTTGATATGAGCAATAGTATAGGCCTCAGACTGGGTCATTTTCTGGAAAACGTGGGATACAGAAAGTTGAACTCATAACAAATATGAAAATGATGGAGTGCCTCACATGTTATTCTGCGTTTCAAGTTACTCTGCTCAGACAAGCAGCTGGTAATGTGATTTCTTTCTGGAACAATTGGATTTGCTTCAGGTAATCCCCTTTGCTTCAGGCAGTGGAGAGATCCCAATGAATACTAATCAGGAATCCTTCTCATGTGGTAACGATAACTCAGGGAGTTTATGGGCGCACATTTTGCTCTCGGTCTGAATAAAGTAAGAGAGAGGGTACTGCTTCTCAGCCAGGGAAAATTTGTCTCCCCCTTTGTGTTTGAACATACAATAATGTCAACTGAACACTAAACTGGGCCATGTGCACTCTCCATGAACAGTCTCTGGAATGGATGATAATGGACTATATGCTGGGGCGTCATGTCTGTTGTTGTACACAGTGCCTTTCATGAGCAAAAAAAAATCCCCGCTTTATCATCTGATGACATTTTTTATGCGTCTGCTAATTTGTAAATATTGTTCGATATCTTTTATAATATGTGTTAATATCAGTACATCTTATTCTTAAAATTTATTCTCTACCTTTAGTCTCCTTAACTTTAGAAAACATGCATCCTGAAACACTTTTCAGAGAATCATGTATGGTTCAAAAAGATTTCTCATCTAATATCTAAACCGATAATCCCCTATAACAAAAGGCCTTCAATCCAGGAATGAATGAAGGGAAACGTCTATGAAAATCTTCTCAAAGAACTACACCCTGTTTTAAATTTAGGGGATCAAAACTGCACACAGTGCGTCAGGTGTGGTCTCAACTATGCCCTGTACAGATGTAGTAAAACATTCCTCACTAAACCTGATACCATTTGCCAGAAATAGCATAATTCCATTTACCTTCCAAATCACTTGCTATATCTGCAGACTGACTTCAAATGATTCATGTCCCAGAAACATGGAAACCGCCTATATCACAGAGTTCTGCAATCTCTCTCCATTTAAATTGTTTACAAATGTTTTATCCTTCCTGCCAAAATAGTCAACACACGTTATGTTATTTCTGCTGAAGGTTTGCTCACTGAACTTCCCTGTCTGTATCACATTGCAGACTCACTACCTCAATTTGACGACACACTGAATGTACGAGCTAATTGAGCTTCAAACCATTCCCTCCCCTTCCTCCAGATCTTTAATGCAGATTATTGATCATTGATGACTCCATAGTGATCTCTGAGACACTCCACCAGTTACAGCTTTACAGCCTGAAAATGAATCTTTATCTCTTCTCTCTGTTTCCTGTAAGTGACAGTTTGTCTGTTCCTGTGTAGCAGTTCAGGCGGGTTGAATGACCTTCTCCTGGGCTGTGTAATGTACTCAACGAGTTGAATTACTTCATTCTATATTCCTGTGTAACTTCTTCGAGGGGCAGAATGGTCTCCTCCCGTCTCATTGTAACGATCCTGTCTGACTGAATGGGGGATCACCTACACTGTAACAGCATCGAGAGTGGATTGAGGGAACAACACATGGGATAGGGACAAGAGCATATCGCTGGAACAGCCTGGAGAGTGGTTTTAGAGAACAATTCATGGAATAGGGGCAGCAGTTGGCCATTCGGCGGCATCATTCAGAATGCTTCTGGCTGATCCGACTGTGTTGGACCATCCGTCTCCTGTCTGTTCCCAGTAAACATTAACTCTCCTGTCCAGCAAAGATCAGTCAAGCTAAGCCTTGAATATCTTCAATAACCGAGTCTTCACTGCTCCCTGAGGATAAGAAAACCAAAGATAGTACAACACTGAAGTTAAAGGACAACGTTATTTCATTGCAGGACCCGTCATTTTAATACAGTGTTAACCTCACATCAACCTCTTTTCAGACATAAGGATACAATAATTAGGAATAGACATAAAATACTCAGCCCTCCAAATGTGTCCCACTGACTTTTCCAATCAAATACGTATCAAACCAAGCCTCTGTTGCGGTCTCAGAAAGAGAATGCCTGATAGCATAACACCATACAAGCATTAAAAAAGGAACAGAATTTGGCCATTGGGCCTATCGAGTCTGATCTGCCATTCAATAATTTCTTATATGTTCCTCAATATCATTCGCCTGCCTTCTCCTGAGAATTCATGATTTCCTTATAAATCAAAAACTTATCTGTATGTGTCTTAATGACACGTGTGTGTGTGTATGTGTGTGTATATGTCCGTCCATGATCTTATTATCTGTGTATTTTCATGTCTACGTCTGTCTGTATATCAGCTTCTGTGTTTCTATCTGTGTTTGTGTCTATTTATGTGTGACTGTATATATCTCTGTGTGTTTCTGTGTGTATGCCTGTCTCCCTGCATGTATTCCGTGTGTTAATATATTGGTGTTTTTACAAATATTTCTGTATATTTCTCTGCCTGCATCTCTGTGCAATGTTGTTTTGGGTGTGAGAGAACTGACGTTGGAACTGGCAGTGGGTTTAAAGTGAGAATTGCGCTTCACTGAACATTGCTCCTTCCGTGGTTGGTGGGATGTGGTTGTTTCAGATTCTTCACATGAATCGTCCCGGTTCTTTCCAACCTGTGTCAGTGTCCTTCCTTCATGACGTCGCCATACTTGGAAAAAGGCTGTCCCTGTCCACACTATCTTACCCTCCGATTATCGTCTTAAGTCACCTCTCGACCTTCTTCTCTCCAACGAAAACAGCCTCAAATCCCTCAGCCTTTCCTCATAAGACCTTCCCTCCATACCAGGAAACATCGCAGTAAATCTCCTCTGCACCCTTTGCAAAGCTCCACATCCTTCTTATAGTGCCGTGACCAGAACTATACACAATTGCAGCCACACCAGCGTTTTGTACATTTGCAGCTTAACCTGATCATTCCGGAACTGGATCCCTCTATTGATAAAAGCTAAAACACTGTATGCCTTCTTAACAACCCTGTCAACTTGGGTGGCAACATTCAAGGATCTGTGTACATGGACACGAGATCTCTCTGCTCATCTACACTACCAAGAATCTTACCATTAGCCCAGTGCTTTGCATTCCGGGTACTCCGACCAAAATGAATCACTTCACACTTGTCCGCATTAAACTCCATTTGCCATCTCTAAGCCCAGCTCTGCAGCTTATCTATGTCTCTCTCTCTGTAACCTACAGCATCTTTCATCACCATCCACAACTCCACCGACCTTAGATTCATCTGCAAATTTACTATCCAACCTTCTCCGCCCACATCCAGTTCGTTTATAAAAAGTGACGAATAGCAGTGGACCCAACAACGACACTTATGTTACACGACTGGTAACTGGACTCCAGGATGAACATTTTCCATCAATCACCACCCTCCGTCTTCTTTCAGCAAGCCAATTACTGATCCAAATTGCTAGATCTCCCACAATCCCATTCCTCCGCATTTTGTACAATAGCCTACTGTGGGGAACTTTATCGAACGCCATGCTGAAATCCATATACACCACATCAACCGGTTTATTCTCATCTACCTGTTTGGTCACCTTCTCAAAGAATTCAATAAGCTTTGTGAGGCACGACCTACCCTTCACAAAACCGTACTGACTATCCCTAATCAAATTATTCTTTTCTAGATGATTATAAATCATGTCTGTTATAACCTTTTCCAACACTTTACCAACAACTGAAGTAAGGCTCACTGTCTATAATTACCAGGGCAGTCTCTACTCCCCTTCTTGAACAGAGGGACCACATTTGCTATCATCCAGTCTTCTGGCACTATTACTGTTGACAATGATGATTTAAAGATCAATGCCAAATGCTCAGAAATCTCCGCCCTGCCTTCCCAGAGGATCCTAGGATAAATCCCACCGTGCCCAGCCCACTTATCTGTTTTCACACTCTGCAGGATTTCTAATACCTCTTCCTTGTGAACCTCATTCCCACCTAGTCTAGTAGACTGTATCTCAGTATTCTCCTCGGCAACATTGTCGTTTTCTAGAGTGATTCCTTTCGAAAAATATTCATTTAATGCTTCCCCTATCTCCTCTAACTCCACACACAAATTTCCACTACTATCCTCGATTGGCCTAATGCTATGCTCGTCATTGTTTTATTCCTTAAATACCTATAGAAAGCATGAGGGTTTACCCTGATCCTATCCGCCAATAATTTCTCATGTTTCCGCCTGGCTCTTCTGAGCTCTCTTTTTAGGCCGTTCATGGCTATCTTTTAACCCTCAAGTGACCTAACTGAGCCTTCACATCTCATCCTGACATAAGCCTTCTTCTTCCTGTTGACCACAGATTCCACTTTCTTCGTAAACCACAGCTCCCGCACTCTCCAGCTTCCTCCCTGCCTGACAGGTACATACTTATCTCGAATACACAGGAGCTTTTCCTTGAATAAGCTCACAGTTCTAATATGCCCATCCCCTGCGGTTTCCTTCCCCATCCTATGATTCCTAAAACTTGCCTAATGGTTTCGTAATTGCCTTTCCCCAGCTGTAACTGTTGCCCAGTGGTATACACCCATCCTTTTGTATCACTAAAGTAAAGATAACGGAATTGTGATCGCTATCACCAAAGTGCTCACCTACTTCAAAGTGTAACACCAAGTCTCATTAACCGTACCAAATCTAATGTGGCTTCGATCCTTGTAGGCCTGTCTACATATTGTTTTATTGTGTCAGGAAGCCCTCCTGGACAAAACCTGACTCATCTATAGTACTCGTACAATAGTGTTCTCAGTCAAAATTTGGAAAGTTGAAGACCCTCATGGCAACTACCCTGTCTCTCACTCCTTTCGAGAATCATTTTTGCGATCCTTTCCTCTACATCTCTGGAACTATTCGGAGGCCTGTAGAAAGCTCCCAGCAGGGTGACCTCTCCTTTCCCGTTTCTCACCTCAGCTCATACTACCTCAGTTGACGAGTCCTCAAACACTCTTTCGACAACTATAATACTGTCCTTGACCAACAATGCCACACCTCCCCGGCTTTTCCATCTTCTCTGTTCTGACTGGAACATCTAAATCCTGGAACCTGCAAGAAGCATTCCTGTCCCTGCTCTAAGCATGTCTCTGAAATAGCCACAACATTGAAGTCCAAGGTTGACCAACCCATGCTGCAAGTTCACCCACCTTATTCCGGATGCTCCTGGTTTTGAAGCAGACACACTTCAAACCAACCTCTTGCTTGCCGGTGCCATCTTGCGTCCCTGAAACTTGATTTCGGTCTCCCTACGCTCAACCTTTTCTATACTCGAACTATAATTTTGATTTCCATTCCCATGCTGAATTAGGTTTAAACCCACCCCAATAGCCTTAGCAGGTCCCCCCCCCCGCCCCCCCCCTCCCAGGATGTTGGTACCCTTCTTGTTCAGATGGTATTTGCGTGGTAACATTATTAGAACCACTACTCGGGTAGTGTCTCCCACCTCTCCTCCTTCTCTAACCAAAAAAAAATGTTCTGTGCACCAGGTTGGTAAGGTAACGTGTTTAATTTTTATTCCATATTTTTTAACAATCTCTTTAGGAATTTAGAACAGTGGTAATGGAGGTTAGGGAAGTTGAAAGTTCCTCATGAAAAACGTGGGAAGCAAGGGTCACGACTAGTGTCCCTGCTGACTACATCTGCGGGAAGTGCACCCAACTCCAGCTCCTCGAAAACCGCGTTAGGGAACTGGAGCTAGAGCTGGATGAACTTCAGATAATTCAGGAGGCAGAGGGGCTTATTCAGAGAAGTTGCAGGGAGGTAGTAACGCCTCAGGTACAAGAAAAAAAAAGATGGGTTACAGTCAGTGGACGGAAAGGGAACCGGCAGGCAGTGCAGGGATCCCCTATAGCCATTCCCCTCAATAATAAGTATAGCGTTTTAGATACTGTTTGGGGAACGAATTACCAGGGAAAAGCAATGGGGCACAGGGCTCTGGCACAGAGTCTGTCCCTGCTGTTTAGAAGCGAATGGGGTAGAAGAGCAGAGCATAAGTCCATAGTTAGGGCGACAGATAGGAGGTTCTGTGGGGATGAGAGAGACTCACGGTTGGTGTGTTGCCTCCCAGGTGCCAGGGTTCGTGATGTTTCTGATCGTGTTTCTGGGATCCTTAAGGGGGAGGGGGAGTAGCCCCAAGTCGTGGTCCACAAAGGCATCAACGACATAGGTAGGAAGAAAGATGGGGATTTAAGGCAGAAGGTCAGGGAGCTAGAATGGAAGCTTAGAGCTAGTTTGTTGCCTGTGCCACGTGCTAGTGAGGCGAGGAATAGGGAGAGAGAGGAGTTGAACACGTAGCTACAGGGGTGGTGAAGGAGGGAGGGCATTGGATTCTTGGATAATTGGGGCTTATTCTGGGGTAGGTGGGACCTCGACAAGCAGGATGGTCTTCATCTGAACAATAGCTAAGGCTATTGGGCGAGATTCCTCCCACCACCACCCCCCCCCCCCTCCACGATATTGGTACCATTCTTGTTCAGATGAAGATCATCCTGCTTGTAGTGGTCCCACCTACCCAGAAAGAGTCCCAGTTATCCACGAATCCAAAGTCCTCCCTCCTGAACCATCCCTGTAGCTACGTATTCAACTCCTAGCTTCCATCTTAGCTCCCAGAATTTCTGCTTTAAATACCACCGGGTTCAATGCTGTGTCCCTTCTTATTCGTAATTCGGAGGTGCTGGTGTTGGACTGGTGTGGACAAAGTTAAAAATCACACTACAAAAGGTTATAGTCCAGCAGGTTTATTCGGAGGCACGAACTTTCAAAGCGCACTATCACCTGATGTAGAAGCAGCGCTTCGAAATCTAGCGCCTCCGAATAAACCTGTTAGATTATAAGCTGATACGTTGCGTGATTTTTAACCTTATTATATGGGATATTCATAAATGATGTAGATGTGAATATGGAGGAGGGTGGTGAGGAGTGTGATAAGCAAGTTTGTGTTTTACAGAAATATTGGCCGGATAGTTGGCAGTGAGGAGGAAGGCCATTTATTGCAGGAAGATCTCGAAGGAATGGTCAGAAGGCTAGATCACTTGCAGATGGAATGTAACCCTGATAAATATGAGGTGATACACTTTAGCAGCATGAACCAGACAGGGAAGGACTCAATGAATGGCACAACACTAGGAAGCTCAGAGGGTGCTTCTCAACACATCAATGAATGTGACTGGACAGGTTAATACACAAGTTGACGAAGCATAGTGACCATAAACATAGCCTTTGTTCATCGAGGCATAGATTATAAGAGCTAGGCCAGGTTTGAGTACTGTGCGTAGTTCCAGTAGCGACAAAATTCAGTAAGGATTCGATTGCACTGGCGGGGAAACAGGGAAGATTCACCAGGACGTTCCCTGGGAAGGATCATATCAGCTATTAAATGAGGCTAGATAAGCTCAGGTTGTTTACCTTGAAGGAGTGAAGGTTGAGGGGGATGTGATTGAGAAGGATGAGATTACGAGGGGCATGAAGAGGGTGCATAGACAACAGCTGTTCCTTTTAGTCAGAGGGTCTTGAACAGGATAGCACACTTTTAAAGTGAAGGGATTGAAGTTTAGTGAGGACCTGAGGATTTTTTTTTAACCCGGGGGTGTGGGGTCTGGAAAGCACTTCCTGAGGGAGGAGTTGTCAAGGTAACCACACAACTGTTAAAATGTCTATGGACGATCATTTGAAGTGCCATAACATTCCCGACTGTGTACCTCGTGTCGGGAAGTGGGGCTAATGTAAACTGTGCTGTATTTCTGATGGTACAGTGTATATGCTCCTGTGAGTGTATGGCTGTGGAAGGTCAATCATTGAGCAGCTTAAGACAAGATTGATGGGTTTCTCAAAAGCATCTCAACAGGGGTTAAAAGAGTGAACTGGTAATAGCTTCTAAACTTATGTCAATGAGAAAATTCATGGCAAAATTAAGGGAAAAAGGGTTCAGCTTTCTTGCAGTCTGATACCAGGAAAAGGGAATAGAATGATATTAGAAACTAAACATTTTTAATGAAAGTATTGGGACTGAGTGCATGGTCACGGTTTTAGAATGGGAGAGCTGTCAGGAAACAGTGAGTAGGAATAAAACAAATTTGATTTTAGAAAGGAAGGCTTGGAGGATATACCAAGGGTCGGGGTTTGGGATACAGCTGGTCTCAATTTACATCATATGATTGGTTGGAGGGTTCAAATACAATATTCCCACGTCTGTTGACAGCACGAACCGATGTCGGATTTTGACTGGTTGAGCAGGATGCAGAAAAGCTCAACGGTAATTGAAGCAAGTGGAGTGAATGGGCAAATACATCGCAGATGGAGAGCAACGTGGGTAGATGTGACTTTGTACATTTTGGTGGGGACAGTAGACTGGCAGCCGATCGTTTCAAAACGGATTGGCTGAAAATTGTTGATCTATAAAAGGACGTATGCTCCCTTTTCTTGTTTCCTTTCGAGCAGACCTCTGAGGTCCATGCAGGGCAGTGAGTTCTGAAGCCATAAGTCAAAACTGGCAATGGCATTGGAAGGCTGACCAGTGTCCATAGACCCACCAAATGGGTAGCTGTAACATTGAAAAGGATCTGGGATCTCCCTGTACACCAGTCACTGAAAGCAATATTGAAGGCACAGAAAGCAGTTAGGAAGGTAAATGCTGTATTCACCTTCATTGTAGGGGGATTTGAGTACATCTTACTGCAGTTGTACAGAGCCTTGGTGAGACCCCATCTCGAACATTGTGCAGTATTGTGTGCAGTTTTGGTCTCCTTACCTAATAAAGGACTAACCTGACATGGAAGGAGTGCAGCGAAGTATGACCAGACTGATCCTTGGGATGATAGGCTTGTTGTGGAAGCAGAGTTTGGGGCGACTAGGTCTGTATTCCATGGGGTTTAGGAAATGAGTGGCAATCACCGTTAAATATTTAAAATTCTGACAGGGTGAGACAGATTGGAAGTGGAGATGATAATTGCCCTGATCAGGACGTCTAAAACTCTCACTCTGCATTGAGATGGGATTAAATGTCTGCACTCAGAGACTGATGAACCTGGGGAATTCTCTCCCACACCAAGCTGTGGAAGCCAAAGCACTGAATATTAATAAGGCTTTCTCAACTCTAAAGGGATAGGGAGAGAGCAAGAATATGGAGTGAAGATAGAGGATAAAATACCAATACAGGTTGTTTTCCAATAACGCGGTGTTTGTGATCCTGTGCAACACTGTGTTGTAGAAAATCGTGCAATATTAATAATAAGGCCTATAGGAAAAAGAGTGTAAAGGGTGAACCCCCCAGATATGAGTAAAAACCAAACAAAAGAGTTAGTATAACGCATACACTAGTACAGTCTAAGTAAATCGTTAAATCATGCATTGTAATGAAAGAGTGCATTAAATGTAACACTTTCGCACTATAGTCACTGACTACAACCCTATACCTTTCACCAAGCTCTTGACCAGAAAGCACGCAAGCGGACTGACCACGTGATTCTGGCACGGAATTCCAGTTCTCCTCAAGATTCTCGCACTGGTTTGAAATAAAATTCCTTCTATGTGTTGACTACAATTTTCAGTTTCAGATTAAGGATCAAGGCTTGCAGAGCGGATTACATTCCTGCTGTAGCTGAACACACTGAGGGTGTATTTTGCCGACAGAGGATCCTGCGGCTGGGTTTTGCTGTTCAGCTAGTGCTGGGGATGGAATCGTGTCACAGTAAACGGGAGCTCGCTTTCAAAGGAAAGGTGTGCAATTCACAAAACGCATTGCAGCCAAATCATGTCTAATAAACATGCGTTTTCAGAGAACTCCTTGTATATTGAATGGAGGAGCAAAATTGATGGACCAATGTTCAAACCTACTAAGGGATATGAACACTGTGTGGGGAAAACTGCATTGACAAGATTTCTCCATGAGCTATAATGGGGAAGGTTCAATGCATCGAATGGAATTCACTTTTCCTGATGTTTCTGTACAGTCTGTGGAAAAGCTCTGTAACTGTTGTCACAAGCTTTCAAACATTAAGAAGGCAGCATCTGTCCAGTAGACAGCACTGTGTTTTCCATTTCCTTTTCTGAAACCAAGCTTGATGCTGGTGTTCTGTCTGCGTTTATCCTTTACGATCTCGGAACAGTTTGATACAACTGAGTGTCTTGCTTGATCATTTCAGAGACCGTTGAAGAATTTTATCACATGTCTGTGTGTCTGGAGTCACTTTTATGCCAGACCAGGAAAGCACAGGAGACACACTCCCTGAAAGTACACTGGGGAAGGAGATTGACGTTTATAATCGACATTGGATTCCGGGTCACTGCTACTGACACCAGGTTTCATTTCTCGATATTTTATTAATTGTTTTTTAACTTCCACGAGTGGCTAGACCAGTAACCTGGTCTGGATGAATAATCCAGTGACATTTCCACAATAGCACCATTTCCACATGGGGACCCATCGGAAACCAAACTGAGCAAGTGCTGCTTGACAGCTCTGTCAACAAGAACTCCCACCAATGTGACTATCGTGATGGAACTGAGGACGTGGGAATTGGTCAGAGTGCAATTATTCTCCTCTTAGAGGACTAGATATAGTTGACTAATTTTTCATATTGCCAGGGAGATGTCAGAGTTGGAGCTGGAATGAAACAGCTTCCCCAAAGGACGCGGCTTCATAACCAACATAAACCTTCAGTCCTATTGCATGAATTGTGTCAGGGCTCAATGCCTTTGGCATATTTACTGTGTTTCGCTGTTTCTTCTTGTCACGTGCGGCGAATAGAGTTGATTAAAAACTTGCATCTGTGATTCTGTGGGCATCATGGCGAGGGTGAGTCAGATCATCGACTCGACACTTCTGACTGAGGTTGGTACAGATATCACAAACTTGTCTTTTACACTGGTGTACAGTGCTGTTCCCTTACTTAGAATGGGGATATTTATGGAGACCTCTCCACCAATGAGTTCTTTAACGTCCATCGACATTTATGCTTGGATGGGGCAGAACTGCAGAGCTTAGATCTGACTTGTTAGTCTCGAGCTAATTTCCCCCTCTCCATCCGATGTTAGTCCTGCTGCTTGGAATGTTAGCAGTCAAGTGCGTTGTCATCAGGTTTAGGTACACATGGTTCTGACTGTACAATGTTCACTCACATTCTTCACTGAAACATGGATCAGCGTGATGACAATGGTAGACTGACGGATTATTTGGGGGAAAAATGACAGATTATGGTTGAATACGGCTCTGCTTGCACTTCTGCTGTGGTCTACAGCATCACATCTTAACCCAGTTTGAGCTACAAAATCTTCAATTCAATTCTACTGACTGTCCCCCACTTCACTCAGAGACCCATTCACCTATCAGCTCCGTACACAGTGACCTAACCTGGTTTCTGATGTGGTCACATTTTCATATTCTCATCCTGCTGATGTGTTTTCCCGAGCGTTACACCTCCACTTTGTTACAATACTCAAACCTTTAACATATGCATCTGAATCTTTTCCTTTCCTGTACAACCATCTTCTGTGTTTGATGTGAATGTGATTCCCTCTGTTTTCTCCCTGCCAATGATTAAGAGCTCAGAAGTGTCAGTGATGCAAGCCATATGCAGTTTCAGAACCAATGCATTTGTGCACCTTGCATTATAGTTCACTTCCTGTTGTAAGACGCTCCATGCTGGACAAGACGTTTGAGCAGCTTTGACCCATGGCTTTGGAACTTGTTCAAAACAGAAATTGCTGAAGAGCTAAGCAGGTCTGGCAGCATCCTGTGGAGTGAAAGCAGAGTTAATCTTTCGGGTCCTGTCACCCTTTTACAAAGCTCCCATTTTCTCAAGCAACGTCGGCCTTTTTATTTCCAGTATCCATTGTTATTTGTTTAATTGAAAATTTGTGTTGTGCCTATTCATTTCTGAAGAAACTCAACATGTGTGAAAACATCCGCAGAGACAGAGAAACAGAGTTAACGTTTCAAGTCCAATGTGACTCTTGTTCACATATGAAAAGGATTTGAAACTGGGCTTTTTAATCCATTGACAGAGGTGGGGGATGGATGACAGGGAAAAGACAGTGTGGCAAAAGGTGAATGGAAATTTAGCTGTGGTGAACTAGAAAATTATGTAAATTGGACTTAAATTAAGGTCTGAGTAGGCGAAAGTGGTTCTCTCTATTGAGAGCAAGATAAAGAAGACACAGCTGCACAAGGGCACAGGGAGACCAGGAGGGAGAATGTGGACCATATGGTATTACACAGGCATGACAACAAATACGTTTTCACTGGCGAGATCATCACCCCTTCAGGCAAAGAATTTAAGGTGTTTACATTCTTATTGGTAGCAGTAAGAGTTTCATGCTGCCTTAATATTGTAACATAGAGAAAAACAAATCAATGTATAATGTTTGGGCTGCGTGTTGTTTACCTGTCGTTTTTAATACTGTGTCAAATTTGCAGTGTTTATCTTTAAATGCTTGTTCTTGAAGCTAGTAACAGATGGACTGTAGGAGGTTGAGGGGTGACATTACAGAAGTGTATGAAATCATGACAGGCATGGATAAGGTGAATAGCCAAGGGCTTTTCCACAGGGTAGGGGAGTTGAACATAGAGGACATAGCTTTAAGGTGAAAAGGTGGAAGATATAAAAGGGTCAAAGGGGCAACCTTTTCACGGAGAGGGTGGATGCGTGTATGGAATCAGCTGCCAGGCGGAGAGTGGTCGATGCATGCACAGTTACAACATTTCAAAGACATTTGAACAAACGTAAGAATGGGAATGTTTTGCGGCATATGGACCAAATGCAAGCAGATGGGACTAATTTAGTTTGGAAAACCTGGCCGGTATGGGCAAATTGGATCAAAGGGTCTGTTTATGCGCTATATGACTGTATGAATCTAGAAAGCGAGGGAAAACGAATGAAAGATATGATGTAAGCAAATTGTCAAGAAATATAAAAACAAGCATCTCGAGTTTTTCGGTGCATATAAAAAAAGTTCAAGATGAGTGTGTGACCTTAGGTAGAAATGAAAGGAGGAAAGTACATTGAGGACATTTGGAAGATGTGATTGGGGAATTGGCTAGAGGGAATAGGCAGATATTTTTCACCAGTATCTGACATCATTCCTCACAGGGAAGGTACTGTAAGTATTTCAATGACGTAATCAAAATGGTACTAGGAGGTAAGTTCATGAGCTGTTTATTCAAAAGAAACAAGAATTTTAACAAACAGGTAAGACTAAGGGTAGACAGGTCAGCAGTAATTCATAGTTGGATTAAAAGATGTGGTTGCAGAGTGACTGGTGGCTCTGTGTGAAATATTTCATTACTCTCTGGATTAGCAGAATGTTTCAGCGAAACTGGAGAACCTGCAATGTGGCGCCTGTCTTCCAGAATGGAGCGAGACAGAAAGCAGGAACTAATTAGCTTAACCATTAATGTTGAGAATCTGATGGAGTCTGTTATTAAGGAAGGAATTGAAGGGCATTAGAAAAATTCACGCAGTCTGTCGGGTTTTGTGAAAGGGAAGCTGTATTTTTCCCTGTAAAACCATACAAAGATTTTTGGAGATCCCTGAGAATGTCACAATCGGACTTGAGAAAGGGGAATTGGTAGACACGAGGCTTTCCACAGATTTTCCAGAAGATATTACAAAATAAAGGTTCTTACACAAAACAGAGGGTCTTAGAATGACGGATAATGTATTACCATAGAATGACGATTGGTGAACACATAGAAATCGGAGGGTCAGGATTCATCAATCTTTATGATAAAGATGTACCTACTGGAGTACCACAAATATCTTCCGATAACTCCAGCTATTTACAAACTACGCTGATTGTCTGATGGCGGGAACTCAGTGCACCATACATCCGAGTTTGAGGATGACACTGAGAGCCAAAACGCAGGTTTTTAACTTAATGAGGAGGATTCCCAAACTAAAGAGCTGTACAAAAGAATTGGCATGTTCCTGTGTATGAAACATAACGTCAGCATGCTGATGCAGCAAGTAACTAGGTTGGTTCATTAGACGGTTTCCTGGGGTTGAAGGGTTGAATTGTTGAGTGCATCTAAAATGGTGAGGCGAATATACATTGTGGTTGAAATGAATGAAGGTGATGTTACTGAAACGTACAAGATACAGAGGAGGTTTGACGAAGTAGATGCTGAGAATGTGGCTTCACACCTGGGCAGAGTATCCAACTCGGGGAAATAGAATAAGGGATATCGATTTCAAACTGGGGTGTAAATAAATGTCTCCTCTCCGAAAGTACTGAATGTCAGGAAGTCCCAAACACAGAGAATTGTGGGGGCTGGGTCACGGAATGTATTTACCGAAGGGGTGGATGGGTTTTGACGAGTTGAGGGATACAAGGGGTTAGCAAGAAGGTGGAGTTGAACCGTGGAGCAGATCAGTATTTTCTTCTTGAATAACAGTGCAGGTTTGAGGGGCCGAATGGCCTACTCCTGTTCCCATTTCTTACGTTCTTATACTTTTGGAACGTCATGTTGTACAATGTTATATCTAGGGAAAGCAGAGGACTTGTTTGAGTTAACCCTGGGTAGGGTAGGGGGCTGCATTCACCGCGTATCTGGGTCTGTAAAATGACCCGTATCTGGAGCAGAAGTTACAGAAAGGGGAAGCCTGGAAAGAGGGATTGTGGGTGGAAGTCATTTCCTGACCCAACCTTGATTTTGCATGTACATTTCCAAAGCTGCACCTTACCATCGCAGTGGCCTCGATCTGCCGCTGTCTAGCAGGTCTGAAGGGCTGAATGGAACATCAGAACACAGGGCTGAGGGACACGAGATGGCCATTAGGCATTTTGACACTACTCGACCACTGAATATGGTCTTGGCTCATCTCATGGTGGTCCCAGCTGGACCTTTCTCTCCATGCAACATTATCCCTGATACACCTGTCTTTGGACAATCAGTTGAAGCCAGCCTTGATATAATATAAAGGTTCAGCCATCTTAAACTTCTGGGAAGGAGAATTCCCACGTGAATAAATTTCCACTTTGTGAATTTCTTCTCATTCCTGTTCTGCTTGAGGTTGGAGACTGTTACTGTTTCATTTTCTAGTCCCACTGCTCACAACAAATGTTAAATGCAACCAGGTTTGTGATATGGCAGATAATAACGGTCTCAGACTGGGCCAGATTCAGTGATAGGAACAAGTCAGGCTGATTTCCTTAGTCATGAAAGTAACTAATAGAACTAACGGAGGAAAATAATGGGTTTGTGGTTAGTGCTTTTTCCTTACATCACCAAGGAGCTGGGTTCAATTCCAACCTTGGACGAAACTCTATGTGGAGTTTGAACACTCTCTCTATGTCTGTGTGGGTTTCCTCCCAGTGCCCCAGTTCCCTCCCACAGTCCAAATATGTACAGCTTAGAGTGGATTGGTCATGCTAGATTATCATAGTACCCAGGGATATATAGGTTCGGGGGGTTAGTCATGGGAAATGCAGCGTAACATGGGGTTCGACGTTGCTTGGTTGCTCGGTGTGACTCGATGGGCAGACTGTCCTGCTTCCACACTGTAGAGGTTCTATGACAATGATAACAAGTTTGGACTATACAAACTCCCAGTGGGTATCTTCCTAATTCACTCTCCTCAAGGTCTTGTATGGTTTAATCAGACCGCCTCTCATTCCAAGAGTAAACTGTTAAAGCCTCCATAATATAAGCCCTTCATCCCGGGAATACTTGAAGTGAAACATCTCTGAACTGCTTCCTATGAAATGATATTGTTTTTCAGGTAAGGAGACAAAAAGATATCTCACACACAGATGACTTTTATGTTTGTTTTCTCAGTGTTGTGAGTCTTTGTAACTCTCTTCCCCACAAAGTATTGGATGCAGAGATATTGAATATTTCTGAGGCACTGGCAGAAGATTCATAAATAACAATGGAGTCAAGGATTATCGGGAATGGGCAGGAATGTGCAGTGCCGGGAAACGCTGACTGTGGTACAAAACCACGCTGGTCCAGAACATCCAGGTATATAATGCAAAACAGAATTATAACAAAGATAAAAAGATTAATGTGCCAACCATGATAGAATAGAGTGGCAAAAATCATGGGCTGCTCTGTCGTTAGAGGGAGAGCACACGTGGTGGTTTACCCTGAGGGTCACTACACCTCGGATGATGGGGTGAGGGTGAGAGAACCACCCCTTCATGGTAACCTCTGTCAGTGTGGGGAATTGAACCTGCGCTGTTGGCCTTCCTCTGCATCACAAACCTGCTGTCCAGCCAACTGAGTGGGAGACTGTGTAACTGTTACAGACAGAAACAGTCATAGAGAAAGAGCAAGAGAAACTTTCAGAACATGGTAAAAGGGTATAATTCAGTTAAACGTCATGATAACGGCTGAGGATAAAAATGTTCTCTGCTGGAAACTGTATTTTATAACGAGACAAGTGTTTGGAAGGTGTCTTTGCCTGAATACAATAAGGTGAGACAAGTGAAATAACCAGAATTACTAAATGTGATTGGATATCAATGACCATAAAATAAGAGTATATATTGATTGTTCTGTATAAATGTACTTATCATTACGTAGAAGTATAAAGCTGATGGATATATTATTTGGAGTGTCCGTCCACATTGAAAAAAACCTCGAACTGGCGCTTGAAGAAAACTGGGGTAAAAGTGCCTGAGTGTGGTCTGCTCAGTGACAGGAACCCAGAGGTTTGATTGACAGAAATTGTCCTCTAACATGGAACTGAGAAAACCATAAGTTCATCTAGAGCACGCTTGCAGGGCTGAATGGCCTCATGATGGATTTGAACTGTATGTGATTTGAGAAGTGTACATCTCTACTCCTTTGAATCCTATGTTACCTACAGGGGCATCGACGTTTTCCTGAAAATGGGAATTATTTGGAACATTATCTGGAGTATTCCATATCTGGCACTCTGCCAACATGTGGCGGTATTGCAAAGGCAACAGGGAGAGAGAGAGAGAGAGAGCGAGAGGGAAGGCGCTGCATGCATTAGTGAGAGAGTTGGAGTATGAGCCTTGTTCGGGGGTCGGTGCTATAACAGATATACAGTGAGTGTGAGGGAGCATAGAGAATACGGTAACCCTTAGCCTGACAGAGCGGGGAAGGTTACTGATGCTTGTCCTGTATTGCTGGACATTTCTTCAGACCACAGATACTGCACTGAGCTGGATGGTGAGCTCAAAACACGCTCGTTGGGCCTGGTGGTGCAGCCTCCTCTGGGAATAGAATGGTCCTTCTCTGGACTCGCCTATCCAACAGGAGCTCCGTACTCCTGTTGAAGAATCATGGTGTAATTGCCCATTTTCTGTCCTGCTCGCAGTAGCTCCGAACTGATAAAGTTCAACTGTGTGTCCATTGGCCTCTTAAAGATGGCACTAGTCCCCGTGGTCATGGAGTATCGGGGGCATCTGGGCGATGGTGAGTACCTCCACCTATGATGGGTAGAAGAATCGTGCTGGTATTGAATGAAGGGGATATCATGGGGTGGGGTGGTTAGTTAATATGGTGAGTTCGATAAGGTAGCACCAGGAAACTAGTTCAACTTCGTGCAGACAAACCCACTGTCAGACTCAATGAAAATGTCACTGAGACAAATTATTGTAAGATTCAGCCCAATGAGTCGAAGACTTTGCTGACCCCACTCCCACTTACAAAGCTGCAGAACAAATGCTCATCCAATACTTTCTAACATCTGAAAGACACCAGCATCCCCTTCATCCATCATTCCTGGGAATACTGTCTCATGTTGCAGGATAATGTCGAAATATCTTCATTTCAGCATTCTGAAACCTGTGATCTTACGTGATTGTTTTCTGTAAGTCTTCCTTTCCCTTTTTCCTAAAATCCTTTTGTTTGTTGGTATGTAAACTCTCTGGCAGTGAATAAGGAATAGGGACTATGGACTATGGAATAAGGAAGATGTATCAGATTGATAATGTAACTGGACGGGTAATTCAGAGGCACAGGCTATGACTCCAAAGTCAGTGTTTAAAATCCTCACACAGCCGATAACAGAGCTTAAATTCGAATGGCAAAATTTGGAATGAAACCTAATTTCATTCATGGAAAACAGAAACCATCTTGGTTTATTTTAATGTTTCACTGATAGCCTTTGGTAAAGAAACTTAACATTATTGCCCAGTCTGGACTAAGAGTGTCTTCAGATCAACAGCAAAATGGTTGGGTCCATATTGTCTTGACAAATTATCTCACAGTCAAGGGAAATTATTGATGGGCAACAAATGCTGCACTTGCCATTGATGCTGACATCCCGTGAAACAACAGCTTTAAAATAAACCAAGGAACTGTGGATGCTGGAGATCTGAAATAAAATTCTCCAGCGTCTGAAACTGTTGGAGAATCTCAACAGGTATGGCATGTTCTGTGAGGAGAAACACAGATAACGTTTCGAGTCCAGTGACCATGCTTCACAATGGAAATCATCTGAGAGATAATATTATTTTTCCAGGATGGTTGAGTTGGAGGGAGAGGTAGGAGTAAGGTTTGAATTGAATGGATGCAGAAATGGCCAGAAAGAGAGTGGAAGTAAAAGCGAGCAAAGGCATTGCTGATGATGAACTGAAAGGAAAATAAAATGGCAAGTTATTCTCACATGTCCCTTTTCGCAAATTCCTGAATATCACGTACATTTAAATATCTCCCTGTTTGAAGTGAGTCATGTTCCAACTGACTCCCTTCTCTGATTGTGATGATCAACTCCATCGGCAATACTGGTGCTGCCCTTATAGTTGCTGATGTACAGAGAACATAATGTTCCATTCTCAACTGCTTTCGACAGAGGAACTGTTACTGTGGGACTTGCAGAAATGCAACCGCTTTCTCAGCAAGAAAGAGAAACTGAGGAGAGAGAGGCATTTTCAACACTGAATGTGTGCACCATGGTGCATTTGACTTGCTCCTGTCATTGGAAACTCAGCGGAGCGTTTGTGGTTGGTGTTACCGGGTTTGTTTTGTTAGCTGCTGGGTTCATTCAGGGAGACCCGAGGGTCTGGCGACCGCACTCTGGACGCTACATTTACAGAGTGTCTGGGTCCATGGTAAACAAATGAAGCTGAGACTACACAGAAGTGAAGTTCTGTAAATAGGAGGAGGTAGGCACTGCACTATCCTCCCGGGGATTTCCAGGACCATTTGTCTAAGCTGGTCTCATTCCAAGTATAAAGTGTGAAACCAGTTTGATTAATATATGAGGTGGTCACTGAGTTGTGTCCCCTTCTTCAGTATAACCTGTAGCCTCATACCAGGGTTAGGACGGTGCTGGCACACACCATGAAGTGAACTGTATTGATTGTGGAACTTTCCCGCGCAGGGGTGGGTGGCATATCCATTATCTCCGGAAAGTAGTCCTCTGATGTATCACTCGCTGATATAATCCATCTATCTCGCTGAGAGGAATATATTGGCTCTGTTTCCACAGTGGAAGTTATAGAATCAAACTAGAAAACAGAGTGGCTGGAGTAAAAGGTGAACAAAACGAAATTAGAATTAATAAAAAGCATGTCTTTGAAAGTCTCATTGAACTGAAGATTTGTAAGGTGATGCATCTGATGAGCTACTTCCACGATAATTGAGGAGGTAACAATCGAGCTAGTAAACGAATTATTGATTATTTTTCAAAGCTGCTTGGATTCTGAAAATGATCCTGCAGACTGGAAAGCAGCTATAGTGAAACTAAATATTTAAAACAGATCTGAGTGAAAAAAAACCCAGAAAACTCGATACTGGATAGTTTGATGTCAGCTGTGAGGGAAAAAAAAAGACAATTGTAGCCTGTTATAAGAATGTGACTACTTAACACTTGCAGAATAATTACTTGATTTGGTAGAGTCGGCCGAGATTCAAGAAAGGGATATGATCTTTGATAAACCTGCTGGGGTTTGCGGAGATTGTCCGTTGTGACATCAACAATTGAGAATCAATGGGAGTGGAGTATTCGAGTTTTCAGCAGAGGTTTGACATGGGTGAATACAGGTGTGTAGGGAATGTTAGAGTCCATGGGTAGGTAGGGGTGGAATATATGCCATATGGATTAAAAATTGTGTAATGGAGATACGAGAAGAGTAGTGCTTTTCTCTGGACTGAAGTCTTGTTGGGTATCAGCTGGATCACTGTTTGAACAATAGCGGTTCACTTGGTACAAAAATGATTCTGATAGGAACAGCAAATATTATTATTCAACATTTATATTTATTAAATGGTGAGAGATTGGGTAGTGCTGTTGTTGAAAAGGACCAGGATGTCCTTCGGTCGTAAGTCACAAACAGAATTCTTACGGCACAGGATGTAGATGGTATGTGGCTCTTCATGTGACATGATTGAAGTACCAGAGTTAGTATATCTTTCACAATGGTAGTGTTTTGTGGAGGAATATTTGGTGTATTGTGTACAGATTTGTTCTGCTTTATAAATAATGATCTTTGTCACCGAGACAGTGCAAAGGAGTTTCACCAGACAGAACCCTGGCATGATAGTAATATCAGGAGAGAGTGCAGTAACTGTGTGTTTAATCTGTAGCGCTGTGAGAGAATAAGAGGTTGAAACTTGATGAGTATGGATGGACACTCATTATGTCTCAATCACCTGAATAGGGTGAAAATTCCATACTTTTCATTGGATGTTTTATTCCCGATTGTTTATATGCATCTGCAGAGCTCCCATGTCGATTGACAGAGAGGTGCAGGCTCTGAATGAACTCTGAACACTTTAATGCACGGTTACTGCGTGACACTGCATTGTCATTTGTACACAATCCTGTCAGCAGCTAAAATAACCTCATTCTGGAACAGTTAGCCATTCCCCAGCATCTTCAGACCTCCATGGAGACCATGTGTCTGCGTTCTTGGCGATGAAAGACAACTTGGAAAATGGCTGAAAATATCGGTTTCATTCCTACTGCCAGAAAATCATGATAAAGTACCATTTTAGTACAATGAGTAATTAAGCCACGTAATTCAATTTGGTGCAGTCTATCTGTTCATTTCCTGCACTATTTGTTTGTGATGTTGGAGCATCTATCAGATCTTCCTGTTCCTGTGTTAGTGCCTTGAGAAGCTGAATGACCTCTTCCTGTTCCTTTACAAATGATTCTCCAAGTGTGAAATGGTTTCGTTGTGATCCCATGTCAGTGACGTGTGGGAGTGAGTATATTCCGTCTCTTCCTGTGGAACTCGAGGAGGGACTGAATGAGCTATCATATGTCTTGCAGAGTAGTTTTGATGGGCTGAAAGACTTCCCCATAGAAACTGGAGAGTCAGGATTAATCAATCTTTCTGACAAAGACGTATCTACTGGAGTACCACAAATATCAGTCCGGTAGTTTGTGTTATTTACAACCTACACTGATAGCCTAATGGCGGGAGTTGAGTGCAACACACATCCGAGTTTAGGGATGACACCGAGAATCAAAACGCAGGTTTTTATTTAATGCAACGTCGAGTGAACCTCTATGTGGAGTTTGAACATTCTCCACCTGTCTGTGGGGGTTTCCTGCCAGAGCCCCAGTTTCCTCCCACAGACCCAAGATATGCAGCTTAGAGTGGATTGACCATGTTAGATTGCCCATAGTGCCCAGGGATGTGTCGGTTAGGTGGGTTAGTCATGAGAAATATAGGGTTAGATGGAGGAAGGTCTGTGTGCGATGCTGCTTGGTTAGTTGATTTGGATTCGATGGGCAGACTGTCCTGCATCCACACTGTAGAAATTCTATGACAATGACAAGTTTTGATTATACAAACACCCAGTGGGCATCTTCTTGATCCGCTCTCCGCAAGGATTTGTATATATCAATAAGAACAGCTCTCGTTTCAAGAGTAACCTGTTAAAGACTTCATAATATAAGCTTTTTCACCGTTGGAATATGTGAAGCCGAACATATCTGATTTACTTCCAATGTCATTATATCGTTACTTAAGTAAGGACAGAGAAAATAATCTCAGATGATTTTTATCTTTGTTTTCTCAGTGTTGTGAGTCTTTGTAACTATCTTCCCCGCAGAGTATTGCAGACAGAGATATTGAATTCTTCTTTATGAGGCACGGATGGAAGCTTCATAAATAGCAGTGGAGTCAAGGATTATTAGGCAGGAATATGCAGTGTGGGGGAAATGCTGACAGTGGTACCAAATGACACAGATTCAAAACATACAGGAATATAATGCAAAACAAAATTATAACATAGAAAAAAAAATAGAGGGATAGAGTACAGTTCGAAAGGGCCATGGGACTGCTCTGTCATGAGAGAGAGACCACTCGAGCA
>NW_027310278.1:0-116625 GCF_047496795.1 Chiloscyllium punctatum
ACAGAGTGCAGGGTACAATATTACATCAGGATAACAGAACAGAGTGCAGGGTACAATATTACATCAGGATAACAGAACAGAGTGCAGGGTACAATATTACATCAGGGAAACGGAACAGAGTGCAGGGTACAATATTACATCAGGATAACAGAACAGAGTGCAGGGTACAATATTACATCAGGGAAACGGAACAGAGTGCAGGGTACAATATTACATCAGGAAACGGAACAGAGTGCAGGGTACAATATTACATCAGGGATAACAGAACAGAGTGCAGGGTACAATATTACATCAGGGTAACAGAACAGAGTGCAGGGTACAATATTACATCAGGATAACAGAACAGAGTGCAGGGTACAATATTACATCAGGATAACAGAACAGAGCGCAGGGTACAATATTACATCATGATAACAGAACAGAGTGCAGGGTACAATATTACATCATGATAACAGAACAGAGCGCAGGGTACAATATTACATCAGGATAACAGAACAGAGTGCAGGGTACAATATTACATCAGGATAACAGAACAGAGCGCAGGGTACAATATTACATCAGGATAACAGAACAGAGTGCAGGGTACAATATTACATCAGGATAACAGAACAGAGCGCAGGGTACAATATTACATCAGGATAACAGAACAGAGTGCAGGGTACAATATTACATCAGGATAACAGAACAGAGTGCAGGGTACAATATTACATCAGGATAACAGAACAGAGCGCAGGGTACAATATTACATCAGGGTAACAGAACAGAGCGCAGGGTACAACATTACATCAGGATAACAGAACAGAGTGCAGGGTACAATATTACATCATGATAACAGAACAGAGCGCAGGGTACAATATTACATCAGGATAACAGAACAGAGTGCAGGGTACAATATTACATCAGAGTAACAGAACAGAGTGCAGGGTACAATATTACATCAGGATAACAGAACAGAGTGCAGGGTACAATATTACATCAGGGTAACAGAACAGAGTGCAGGGTACAATATTACATCAGGATAACAGAACAGAGTGCAGGGTACAATATTACATCATGATAACAGAACAGAGCGCAGGGTACAATATTACATCAGGATAACAGAACAGAGTGCAGGGTACAACATTACATCAAGATAACAGAACAGAGTGCAGGGTACAATATTACATCATGATAACAGAACAGAGCGCAGGGTACAATATTACATCAGGATAACAGAACAGAGCGCAGGGTACAATATTACATCAGGATAACAGAACAGAGTGCAGGGTACAATATTACATCAGGATAACAGAACAGAGCGCAGGGTACAATATTACATCAGGATAACAGAACAGAGTGCAGGGTACAATATTACATCAGGATAACAGAACAGAGCGCAGGGTACAATATTACATCAGGGTAACAGAACAGAGCGCAGGGTACAACATTACATCAGGATAACAGAACAGAGTGCAGGGTACAATATTACATCAGGATAACAGAACAGAGTGCAGGGTACAATATTACATCAGGGTAACAGAACAGAGTGCAGGGTATAATATTACATCAGGGTAACAGAACAGAGTGCAGGGTATAATATTACATCAGGATAACAGAACAGAGTGCAGGGTACAATATTACATCAGGATAACAGAACAGAGTGCAGGGTACAATATTACATCATGATAACAGAACAGAGTGCAGGGTATAATATTACATCAGGATAACAGAACAGAGTGCAGGGTACAATATTACATCAGGATAACAGAACAGAGTGCAGGGTACAATATTACATCATGATAACAGAACAGAGCGCAGGGTACAATATTACATCAGGATAACAGAACAGAGTGCAGGGTACAACATTACATCAAGATAACAGAACAGAGTGCAGGGTACAATATTACATCATGATAACAGAACAGAGTGCAGGGTACAATATTACATCAGGGTAACAGAACAGAGTGCAGGGTATAATATTACATCAGGATAACAGAACAGAGTGCAGGGTACAATATTACATCAGGATAACAGAACAGAGTGCAGGGTACAATATTACATCATGATAACAGAACAGAGCGCAGGGTACAATATTACATCAGGATAACAGAACAGAGTGCAGGGTACAACATTACATCAAGATAACAGAACAGAGTGCAGGGTACAATATTACATCATGATAACAGAACAGAGTGCAGGGTACAATATTACATCAGGATAACAGAACAGAGTGCAGGGTACAATATTACATCAGGGTAACAGAACAGAGTGCAGGGTACAATATTACATCAGGGTAACAGAACAGAGTGCAGGGTACAATATTACATCAGGGTAACAGAACAGAGTGCAGGGTACAATATTACATCATGATAACAGAACAGAGTGCAGGGTACAATATTACATCAGGGTAACAGAACAGAGTGCAGGGTACAATATTACATCAGGGTAACAGAACAGAGTGCAGGGTACAATATTACATCATGATAACAGAACAGAGTGCAGGGTACAATATTACATCAGGGTAACAGAACAGAGTGCAGGGTACAATATTACATCAGGATAACAGAACAGAGTGCAGGGTACAATATTACATCATGATAACAGAACAGAGTGCAGGGTACAATATTACATCATGATAACAGAACAGAGTGCAGGGTACAATATTACATCATGATAACAGAACAGAGCGCAGGGTACAATATTACATCAGGATAACAGAACAGAGTGCAGGGTACAATATTACATCAGGGTAACAGAACAGAGTGCAGGGTACAATATTACATCAGGATAACAGAACAGAGTGCAGGGTACAATATTACATCATGATAACCGAACAGAGTGCAGGGTACAATATTACATCAGGGTAACAGAACAGAGTGCAGGGTACAATATTACATCAGGATAACAGAACAGAGTGTAGGGTACAATATTACATCAGGGTAACAGAACAGAGTGCAGGGTACAATATTACATCAGGGTAACAGAACAGAGTGCAGGGTACAATATTACATCAGGGTAACAGAACAGAGTGCAGGGTACAATATTACATCAGGGTAACAGAACAGAGTGCAGGATACAATATTACATCAGGATAACAGAACAGAGTGCAGGGTACAATATTACATCAGGATAACAGAACAGAGTGTAGGGTACAATATTACATCAGGGTAACAGAACAGAGTGCAGGGTACAATATTACATCAGGGTAACAGAACAGAGTGCAGGGTACAATATTACATCAGGGTAACAGAACAGAGTGCAGGGTACAATATTACATCAGGGTAACAGAACAGAGTGCAGGGTACAATATTACATCATGATAACAGAACAGAGTGCAGGGTACAATATTACATCAGGGTAACAGAACAGAGTGCAGGGTACAATATTACATCAGGGTAACAGAACAGAGTGCAGGGTACAATATTACATCATGATAACAGAACAGAGTGCAGGGTACAATATTACATCAGGGTAACAGAACAGACTGCAGGGTACAATATTACATCAGGATAACAGAACAGAGTGCAGGGTACAATATTACATCATGATAACAGAACAGAGTGCAGGGTACAA
This sequence comes from Chiloscyllium punctatum, assembly GCF_047496795.1. Taxonomy (NCBI): domain Eukaryota; kingdom Metazoa; phylum Chordata; class Chondrichthyes; order Orectolobiformes; family Hemiscylliidae; genus Chiloscyllium; species Chiloscyllium punctatum. The sequence goes on from NW_027310278.1 coordinate 3,553, forward strand.
TATTACATCATGATAACAGAACAGAGTGCAGGGTACAATATTACATCATGATAACAGAACAGAGCGCAGGGTACAATATTACATCAGGATAACAGAACAGAGTGCAGGGTACAATATTACATCATGATAACAGAACAGAGTGCAGGGTACAATATTACATCAGGGTAACAGAACAGAGTGCAGGGTACAATATTACATCAGGGTAACAGAACAGAGTGCAGGGTACAATATTACATCAGGATAACAGAACAGAGTGCAGGGTACAATATTACATCATGATAACAGAACAGAGTGCAGGGTACAATATTACATCAGGGTAACAGAACAGAGTGCAGGGTACAATATTACATCAGGATAACAGAACAGAGTGCAGGGTACAATATTACATCAGGATAACAGAACAGAGTGCAGGGTACAATATTACATCAGGATAACAGAACAGAGTGCAGGGTACAATATTACATCATGATAACAGAACAGAGTGCAGGGTACAATATTACATCAGGATAACAGAACAGAGTGCAGGGTACAATATTACATCATGATAACAGAACAGAGTGCAGGGTACAATATTACATCAGGATAACAGAACAGAGTGCAGGGTACAATATTACATCAGGATAACAGAACAGAGTGCAGGGTACAATATTACATCAGGGTAACAGAACAGAGTGCAGGGTACAATATTACATCAGGGTAACAGAACAGAGTGCAGGGTACAATATTACATCATGATAACAGAACAGAGTGCAGGGTACAATATTACATCAGGGTAACAGAACAGAGTGCAGGGTACAATATTACATCAGGATAACAGAACAGAGTGCAGGGTACAATATTACATCAGGATAACAGAACAGAGTGCAGGGTACAATATTACATCAGGATAACAGAACAGAGTGCAGGGTACAATATTACATCATGATAACAGAACAGAGTGCAGGGTACAATATTACATCAGGGTAACAGAACAGAGTGCAGGGTACAATATTACATCAGGATAACAGAACAGAGTGCAGGGTACAATATTACATCATGATAACAGAACAGAGTGCAGGGTACAATATTACATCAGGGTAACAGAACAGAGTGCAGGGTACAATATTACATCAGAGTAACAGAACAGAGTGCAGGGTACAATATTACATCAGGGTAACAGAACAGAGTGCAGGGTACAATATTACATCATGATAACAGAACAGAGTGCAGGGTACAATATTACATCAGGGTAACAGAACAGAGTGCAGGGTACAATATTACATCATGATAACAGAACAGAGTGCAGGGTACAATATTACATCAGGATAACAGAACAGAGTGCAGGGTACAATATTACATCAGGGTAACAGAACAGAGTGCAGGGTACAATATTACATCAGGATAACAGAACAGAGTGCAGGGTACAATATTACATCAGGATAACAGAACAGAGTGCAGGGTACAATATTACATCAGGATAACAGAACAGAGTGCAGGGTACAATATTACATCAGGGTAACAGAACAGAGTGCAGGGTAAAATATTACATCATGATAACAGAACAGAGTGCAGGGTACAATATTACATCAGGGTAACAGAACAGAGTGCAGGGTACAATATTACATCATGATAACAGAACAGAGTGCAGGGTACAATATTACATCAGGGTAACAGAACAGAGTGCAGGGTACAATATTACATCAGGATAACAGAACAGAGTGCAGGGTACAATATTACATCAGGATAACAGAACAGAGTGCAGGGTACAATATTACATCATGATAACAGAACAGAGTGCAGGGTACAATATTACATCATGATAACAGAACAGAGTGCAGGGTACAATATTACATCAGGATAACAGAACAGAGTGCAGGGTACAATATTACATCAGGATAACAGAACAGAGTGCAGGGTACAATATTACATCATGATAACAGAACAGAGTGCAGGGTACAATATTACATCAGGGTAACAGAACAGAGTGCAGGGTACAATATTACATCAGGGTAACAGAACAGAGTGCAGGGTACAATATTACATCATGATAACAGAACAGAGTGCAGGGTACAATATTACATCAGGGTAACAGAACAGAGTGCAGGGTACAATATTACATCATGATAACAGAACAGAGTGCAGGGTACAATATTACATCAGGGTAACAGAACAGAGTGCAGGGTACAATATTACATCAGGATAACAGAACAGAGTGCAGGGTACAATATTACATCAGGATAACAGAACAGAGCGCAGGGTACAATATTACATCAGGATAACAGAACAGAGTGCAGGGTACAATATTACATCATGATGACAGAACAGAGTGCAGGGTACAATATTACATCAGGATAACAGAACAGAGCGCAGGGTACAATATTACATCAGGATAACAGAACAGAGCGCAGGGTACAATATTACATCATGATAACAGAACAGAGTGCAGGGTACAATATTACATCAGGATAACAGAACAGAGTGCAGGGTACAATATTACATCAGGGTAACAGAACAGAGCGCAGGGTACAATATTACATCAGGATAACAGAACAGAGTGCAGGGTACAATGTTACATCAGGATAACAGAACAGAGTGCAGGGTACAATATTACATCAGGGAAACGGAACAGAGTGCAGGGTACAATATTACATCAGGATAACAGAACAGAGTGCAGGGTACAATATTACATCAGGATAACAGAACAGAGTGCAGGGTACAATATTACATCAGGGTAACAGAACAGAGTGCAGGGTACAATATTACATCAGGATAACAGAACAGAGTGCAGGGTACAATATTACATCAGGGTAACAGAACAGAGTGCAGGGTACAATATTACATCATGATAACAGAACAGAGTGCAGGGTACAATATTACATCAGGATAACAGAACAGAGTGCAGGGTACAATATTACATCAGGGTAACAGAACAGAGCGCAGGGTACAATATTACATCAGGATAACAGAACAGAGTGCAGGGTACAATATTACATCATGATAACAGAACAGAGTGCAGGGTACAATATTACATCAGGGTAACAGAACAGAGTGCAGGGTACAATATTACATCAGGGTAACAGAACAGAGTGCAGGGTACAATATTACATCATGATAACAGAACAGAGTGCAGGGTACAATATTACATCAGGGTAACAGAACAGAGTGCAGGGTACAATATTACATCATGATAACAGAACAGAGTGCAGGGTACAATATTACATCAGGGTAACAGAACAGAGTGCAGGGTACAATATTACATCAGGATAACAGAACAGAGTGCAGGGTACAATATTACATCAGGATAACAGAACAGAGCGCAGGGTACAATATTACATCAGGATAACAGAACAGAGTGCAGGGTACAATATTACATCATGATGACAGAACAGAGTGCAGGGTACAATATTACATCAGGATAACAGAACAGAGCGCAGGGTACAATATTACATCAGGATAACAGAACAGAGCGCAGGGTACAATATTACATCATGATAACAGAACAGAGTGCAGGGTACAATATTACATCAGGATAACAGAACAGAGTGCAGGGTACAATATTACATCAGGGTAACAGAACAGAGCGCAGGGTACAATATTACATCAGGATAACAGAACAGAGTGCAGGGTACAATGTTACATCAGGATAACAGAACAGAGTGCAGGGTACAATATTACATCAGGGAAACGGAACAGAGTGCAGGGTACAATATTACATCAGGATAACAGAACAGAGTGCAGGGTACAATATTACATCAGGATAACAGAACAGAGTGCAGGGTACAATATTACATCAGGGTAACAGAACAGAGTGCAGGGTACAATATTACATCAGGATAACAGAACAGAGTGCAGGGTACAATATTACATCAGGGTAACAGAACAGAGTGCAGGGTACAATATTACATCAGGGTAACAGAACAGAGTGCAGGGTACAATATTACATCAGGGTAACAGAACAGAGTGCAGGGTACAATATTACATCAGGATAACAGAACAGAGTGCAGGGTACAATATTACATCAGGATAACAGAACAGACCGCAGGTGACAATATTACATCAGGATAACAGAACAGAGTGCAGGGTACAATATTACATCAGGGAAACGGAACAGAGTGCAGGGTACAATATTACATCAGGATAACAGAACAGAGTGCAGGGTACAATATTACATCAGGGAAACGGAACAGAGTGCAGGGTACAATATTACATCATGATAACAGAACAGAGCGCAGGGTACAATATTACATCAGGGTAACAGAACAGAGTGCAGGGTACAATATTACATCAGGGTAACAGAACAGAGCGCAGGGTACAATATTACATCAGGATAACAGAACAGAGTGCAGGGTACAATATTACATCAGGATAACAGAACAGAGTGCAGGGTACAATATTACATCAGGGAAACGGAACAGAGTGCAGGGTACAATATTACATCAGGATAACAGAACAGAGTGCAGGGTACAATATTACATCAGGATAACAGAACAGAGTGCAGGGTACAATGTTACATCAGGATAACAGAACAGAGTGCAGGGTACAATATTACATCAGGGAAACGGAACAGAGTGCAGGGTACAATATTACATCAGGGTAACAGAACAGAGTGCAGGGTACAATATTACATCAGGATAACAGAACAGAGTGCAGGGTACAATATTACATCAGGGTAACAGAACAGAGTGCAGGGTACAATATTACATCAGGATAACAGAACAGAGTGCAGGGTACAATATTACATCATGATAACAGAACAGAGTGCAGGGTACAATATTACATCAGGATAACAGAACAGAGTGCAGGGTACAATATTACATCAGGATAACAGAACAGAGTGCAGGGTACAATATTACATCATGATAACAGAACAGAGTGCAGGGTACAATATTACATCAGGATAACAGAACAGAGTGCAGGGTACAATATTACATCAGGATAACAGAACAGAGTGCAGGGTACAATATTACATCATGATAACAGAACAGAGTGCAGGGTACAATATTACATCAGGGTAACAGAACAGAGTGCAGGGTACAATATTACATCAGGATAACAGAACAGAGTGCAGGGTACAATATTACATCATGATAACAGAACAGAGTGCAGGGAACAATATTACATCAGGATAACAGAACAGAGTGCAGGGTACAATATTACATCAGGATAACAGAACAGAGTGCAGGGTACAATATTACATCAGGGTAACAGAACAGAGTGCAGGGTACAATATTACATCAGGATAACAGAACAGAGTGCAGGGTACAATATTACATCAGGGTAACAGAACAGAGTGCAGGGTACAATATTACATCAGGGTAACAGAACAGAGTGCAGGGTACAATATTACATCAGGATAACAGAACAGAGTGCAGGGTACAATGTTACATCAGGATAACAGAACAGAGTGCAGGGTACAATATTACATCATGATAACAGAACAGAGTGCAGGGTACAATATTACATCATGATAACAGAACAGAGCGCAGGGTACAATATTACATCAGGGTAACAGAACAGAGTGCAGGGTACAATGTTACATCAGGATAACAGAACAGAGCGCAGGGTACAATATTACATCAGGATAACAGAACAGAGCGCAGGGTACAATATTACATCAGGATAACAGAACAGAGTGCAGGGTACAATATTACATCAGGGTAACAGAACAGAGTGCAGGGTACAATATTACATCAGGATAACAGAACAGAGTGCAGGGTACAATATTACATCAGGATAACAGAACAGACCGCAGGTGACAATATTACATCAGGATAACAGAACAGAGTGCAGGGTACAATATTACATCAGGATAACAGAACAGAGTGCAGGGTACAATATTACATCAGGATAACAGAACAGAGTGCAGGGTACAATATTACATCAGGATAACAGAACAGAGTGCAGGGTACAATATTACATCAGGGTAACAGAACAGAGTGCAGGGTACAATATTACATCAGGGTAACAGAACAGAGTGCAGGGTACAATATTACATCAGGATAACAGAACAGAGTGCAGGGTACAATATTACATCAGGGTAACAGAACAGAGCGCAGGGTACAATATTACATCAGGGTAACAGAACAGAGCGCAGGGTACAATATTACATCAGGGTAACAGAACAGAGTGCAGGGTACAATATTACATCAGGATAACAGAACAGAGTGCAGGGTACAATATTACATCAGGGTAACAGAACAGAGCGCAGGGTACAATATTACATCAGGGTAACAGAACAGAGCGCAGGGTACAATATTACATCAGGGTAACAGAACAGAGTGCAGGGTACAATATTACATCAGGGTAACAGAACAGAGCGCAGGGTACAATATTACATCAGGATAACAGAACAGAGTGCAGGGTACAATATTACATCAGGGTAACAGAACAGAGTGCAGGGTACAATATTACATCAGGGTAACAGAACAGAGTGCAGGGTACAATATTACATCAGGGTAACAGAACAGAGTGCAGGGTACAATATTACATCAGGGTAACAGAACAGAGTGCAGGGTACAATATTACATCATGATAACAGAACAGAGCGCAGGGTACAATATTACATCAGGGTAACAGAACAGAGCGCAGGGTACAATATTACATCAGGATAACAGAACAGAGTGCAGGGTACAATATTACATCAGGGTAACAGAACAGAGCGCAGGGTACAATATTACATCAGGATAACAGAACAGAGTGCAGGGTACAATATTACATCATGATAACAGAACAGAGTGCAGGGTACAATATTACATCAGGGTAACAGAACAGAGTGCAGGGTACAATATTACATCAGGGTAACAGAACAGAGTGCAGGGTACAATATTACATCAGGATAACAGAACAGAGTGCAGGGTACAATATTACATCATGATAACAGAACAGAGTGCAGGGTACAATATTACATCATGATAACAGAACAGAGTACAGGGTACAATATTACATCATGATAACAGAACAGAGTACAGGGTACAATATTACATCATGATAACAGAACAGAGTGCAGGGTACAATATTACATCATGATAACAGAACAGAGTGCAGGGTACAATATTACATCATGATAACAGAACAGAGTACAGGGTACAATATTACATCATGATAACAGAACAGAGTGCAGGGTACAATATTACATCATGATAACAGAACAGAGTACAGGGTACAATATTACATCATGATAACAGAACAGAGTACAGGGTACAATATTACATCATGATAACAGAACAGAGCGCAGGGTACAATATTACATCATGATAACAGAACAGAGTGCAGGGTACAATATTACATCAGGGTAACAGAACAGAGTGCAGGGTACAATATTACATCAGGGTAACAGAACAGAGTGCAGGGTACAATATTACATCATGATAACAGAACAGAGTGCAGGGTACAATATTACATCATGATAACAGAACAGAGTACATTGTACAATATTACATCATGATAACAGAACAGAGTGCAGGGTACAATATTACATCATGATAACAGAACAGAGTACAGGGTACAATATTACATCATGATAACAGAACAGAGTACAGGGTACAATATTACATCATGATAACAGAACAGAGCGCAGGGTACAATATTACATCATGATAACAGAACAGAGTGCAGGGTACAATATTACATCAGGGTAACAGAACAGAGTGCAGGGTACAATATTACATCAGGGTAACAGAACAGAGTGCAGGGTACAATATTACATCATGATAACAGAACGGAGTGCAGGGTACAATATTACATCAGGATAACAGAACAGACCGCAGGTGACAATATTACATCAGGATAACAGAACGGAGTGCAGGGTACAATATTACATCAGGGAAACGGAACAGAGTGCAGGGTACAATAGTACGTCAGGATAACAGAACAGAGTGCAGGGTACAATATTACATCAGGATAACAGAACAGAGTGCAGGGTACAATATTACATCAGGATAACAGAACAGAGTGCAGGGTACAATATTACATCAGGGAAACGGAACAGAGTGCAGGGTACAATAGTACGTCAGGATAACAGAACAGAGTGCAGGGTACAATATTACATCAGGATAACAGAACAGAGTGCAGGGTACAATATTACATCAGGATAACAGAACAGAGTGCAGGGTACAATATTACATCAGGGTAACAGAACAGAGCGCAGGGTACAATATTACATCAGGATAACAGAACAGAGTGCAGGGTACAATATTACATCAGGATAACAGAACGGAGTGCAGGGTACAATATTACATCAGGGAAACGGAACAGAGTGCAGGGTACAATAGTACGTCAGGATAACAGAACAGAGTGCAGGGTACAATATTACATCAGGATAACAGAACAGAGTGCAGGGTACAATATTACATCAGGATAACAGAACAGAGCGCAGGGTACAATATTACATCAGGGTTACAGAACAGAGTGCAGGGTACAATATTACATCAGGATAACAGAACAGACCGCAGGGTACAATGTTACATCAGGATAACAGAACAGAGTGCAGGGTACAATATTACATCAGGGTAACAGAACAGAGTGCAGGGTACAATATTACATCAGGGTTACAGAACAGAGTGCAGGGTACAATATTACATCAGGATAACAGAACAGAGAGCAGGGTACAATGTTACATCCGGGTAACAGAACAGAGTGCAGGGTACAATATTACATCAGGGTTACAGAACAGAGTGCAGGGTACAATGTTACATCCGGGTAACAGAACAGAGCGCAGGGTACAATATTACATCAGGATAACAGTACCGAGCACAGGGTACAATATTACATCAGGATAACAGAACGGAGTGCAGGGTACAATATTACATCATGATAACCGAACAGACCGCAGGGTACAATATTACATCAGGATAACAGAACAGAGTGCAGGTGACAATATTACATCAGGATAACAGAACAGAGCGCAGGGTACAATATTACATCAGGATAACAGTACCGAGCACAGGGTACAATATTACATCAGGATAACAGTACCGAGCACAGGGTACAATATTACATCAGGATAACAGAACGGAGTGCAGGGTACAATATTACATCATGATAACCGAACAGACCGCAGGTGACAATATTACATCAGGATAACAGAACAGAGTGCAGGATACAATATTACATCAGGATAACAGAACAGAGTGCAATCTACAATATTACATGAGGATAATAGAACAGAGCGCAGTGTACAATATTACAGCAGGATAACAGAAAAGATTGCAGGGTACAATATTACCTCAGGAACCATAAGAAATAATACATAAGAAACAAACGACAGACAAAAGTAGACATTGGGCCACTTCAAACTGATGCTGGAAGCCTTGTGATGGGAGATAAGGAAATAGCAGGAGAACTTAACAAGTACTTTGCATCAGTTTTTCTCAGTGGAAGACAGGAGTAATATCCCAACAATTAAAGGGAGTTAGGAGGCTGAGTTGAGTATGGTTGTCATTACAAAAGAGATAGTGCTAGAAAAGCTAAAAAGTCTTAAAATTGATAAATCTCCTGGCCCCGATGGGATACATCCTAGAGTTCTGACTGAGGTGGCTGAGGAAATAGCGGAGGCATTGGTTGAGATCTTTCAAGAGTCACTGGAGTCACGGAAAGTCCCGGATGATTGGATGATCGCGGTTGTAACCCCATTGTTCAAGAAAGGATCAAGACAAAAGATGGAAAATTATAGGCCAATTAGCCTAACCTCGGTTATTGGTAAAATTCTAGAATCCATCATTAAGGATGAGGTTTCTAAATTCTTAGAAGAGTAGAGTCTGATTAGAACAAGTCAACATGGAATTACTAAGGGGAGGTCATGCCTGACAAACCTGTTGGTATTCTTTGAAGAGGTGACAAGTAGGTTAGACCAGGGAAACCCAGTGGATGTGGTCTATCTAGACTTCCAAAAGGCCTTTGATAAGGTGCCACACGGGAGGCTGCTGAGCAAGGTGAGGGCCATGGTGTTCGAGGTGAGCTACTGGGATGGATTGAGGATTGGCTGTCTGACAGAAGGCAGAGAGTTGGGATAAAAGGTTCTTTTTCAGAATGGCAGCCGGTGACAAGCGGTGTCCCGCAGGGTTCAGTGTTGGGGCCACAGCTGTTCGCATTATATATTAATGATCTGGATGAAGGGACTGGGGGCATTCTAGCGAAGTTTGCCGATGATATGAAGATAGGTGGACAGGCAGGTAGTACTGAGGAAGTGGGGAGGCTGCAGAAGGATCTAGACAGTTTGGGAGAGTGGTCCAGGAAATGGCTGATGGAATTCAACGTGAACAAATGCGAGGTCTTGCACTTTGGCAAAAAGAATAAAAGCACAGACTACTTTCTAAACGGTGAGAAAATTCTTAAAGCCAAAGTACAGAGGGATCTGGGAGTGCTAGTCGAGGATTCTCTAAAGGTCAACATGCAGGTTGAGTCTGTGATTAAGAAAGCGAATGCAATGTTGTCACTTATCTCAAGAGGGTTGGAATATAAAAACACCGTTGTGCTACTGAGACTTTATAAAGCTCTGGTTAGCCCCATTTGGAGTACTGTGTCCAGTTTTGGTCCCTAAACGTCAGGAAGGACATACTGGCACTGGAACGTGTCCAGCGGAGATTCACACGGATGATCCCTGGAATGGTAGGTCTAATATATGAGGAGTGGCTGAGGATCCTGGGATTGTATTCATTGGAGTTTAGAAGATTACGGGGAGACTTAATAGAGACGTACAAGATAATACATGGCTTGGAAAGGGTAGACGCTAGGAAATTGTTTCCGTTAGGTGAGGAGACTAGGACCCGTGGACACAGCCTTAGAATTAGAGGGGGCAAATTCAGAACAGAATTGCGGAGATATTTCTCCAGCCAGAGAGTGGTGGGCCTGTGGAATGCATTGCCACAGAATGCAGTGGAGGACGGGACACTAAATGTCTTCAAGGCAGAGATTGATAGATTCTTGTTGTCTCGGGGAATTAAGGGCTACGGGGAGAATGCGGGTAAGTGGAGTTGAAGTGCCCATCAGCCATGATTGAAAGGTGGAGTGGACTCGATGGCCCGAATGGCCTTACTTCCACTCCTATGTCTTATGGTCTTATGGTCTATAACAGAACAGAGTGCAAGGTACAATATTACATCAGGGTAACAGAACAGAGTGCAGGGTACAATATTACATCAGGATAACAGAACAGAGTGCAGGGTACAATATTACATCACGATAACAGAACAGAGTGCAAGGTACAATATTACATCAGGATAACAGAACAGAGTGCTGGGTACAATATTACATCAGGGAAACGGAACAGAGTGCAGGGTACAATATTACATCAGGGTAACAGAACAGAGTGCAGGGTACAATATTACATCAGGGTAACAGAACAGAGTGCAGGGTACAATATTACATCAGGAGAACAGAACAGAGCAAAGGGTACAATAATACATCTGGATAAAAGAACAGAGCGCTGTGTACAATATTACATCAGGATAACAGAACAGAGTGCAGGGTACAATATTACATCATGATAACAGAACAGAGTGCAGGGTACAATATTACATCATGATAACAGAACAGAGTGCAGGGTACAATATTACATCAGGATAACAGAACAGAGTGCAGGGTACAATATTACATCAGGGTAACAGAACAGAGTGCAGGGTACAATATTACATCAGGGTAACAGAACAGAGTGCAGGGTACAATATTACATCAGGGTAACAGAACAGAGTGCAGGGTACAATATTACATCATGATAACAGAACAGAGTGCAGGGTACAATATTACATCATGATAACAGGACAGAGTGCAGGGTATAATATTACATCAGGATAACAGAACAGTGTGCAGGGTACAATATTACATCATGATAACAGAACAGAGTGCAGGGTACAATATTACATCAGGATAACAGAACAGAGTGCAGGATACAATATTACATCAGGGTAACAGAACAGAGCGCAGGGTACAATATTACATCAGGATAACAGAACAGAGTGTAGGGTACAATATTACATCAGGATAACAGAACAGAGTGCAGGGTACAATATTACATCAGGGTAACAGAACAGAGCGCAGGGTACAATATTACATCAGGATAACAGAACAGAGTGTAGGGTACAATATTACATCAGGATAACAGAACAGAGTGTAGGGTACAATATTACATCATGATAACAGAACAGAGTGCAGGATACAATATTACATCATGATAACAGAACAGAGCGCAGGGTACAATATTACATCAGGATAACAGAACAGAGTGCAGGATACAATATTACATCATGATAACAGAACAGAGTGCAGGGTACAATATTACATCAGGATAACAGAACAGAGTGCAGGGTACAATATTACATCAGGGTAACAGAACAGAGTGCAGGGTACAATATTACATCATGATAACAGAACAGAGCGCAGGGTACAATATTACATCAGGATAACAGAACAGAGCGCAGGGTACAATATTACATCATGATAACAGAACAGAGCGCAGGGTACAATATTACATCAGGATAACAGAACAGAGCGCAGGGTACAATATTACATCAGGATAACAGAACAGAGTGCAGGGTACAATATTACATCAGGATAACAGAACAGAGTGCAGGGTACAATATTACATCATGATAACAGAACAGAGCGCAGGGTACAATATTACATCAGGATAACAGAACAGAGCGCAGGGTACAATATTACATCATGATAACAGAACAGAGCGCAGGGTACAATATTACATCAGGATAACAGAACAGAGTGCAGGGTACAATATTACATCAGGATAACAGAACAGAGTGCAGGGTACAATATTACATCAGGAAAACAGAACAGAGTGCAGGGTACAATATTACATCATGATAACAGAACAGAGTGCAGGGTACAATATTACATCATGATAACAGAACAGAGCGCAGGGTACAATATTACATCATGATAACAGAACAGAGTGCAGGGTACAATATTACATCAGGATAACAGAACAGAGCGCAGGGTACAATATTACATCATGATAACAGAACAGAGTGCAGGGTACAATATTACATCATGATAACAGAACAGAGTGCAGGGTACAATATTACATCAGGGTAACAGAACAGAGTGCAGGGTACAATATTACATCAGGATAACAGAACAGAGTGCAGGGTACAATATTACATCATGATAACAGAACAGAGTGCAGGGTACAATATTACATCAGGGTAACAGAACAGAGTGCAGGGTACAATATTACATCAGGATAACAGAACAGAGTGCAGGGTACAATATTACATCATGATAACAGAACAGAGTGCAGGGTACAATATTACATCATGATAACAGAACAGAGTGCAGGGTACAATATTACATCAGAGTAACAGAACAGAGTGTAGGGTACAATATTACATCAGGATAACAGAACAGAGTGCAGGGTACAATATTACATCAGGGTAACAGAACAGAGCGCAGGGTACAATATTACATCATGATAACAGAACAGAGTGCAGGGTACAATATTACATCAGAGTAACAGAACAGAGTGCAGGGTACAATATTACATCATGATAACAGAACAGAGTGCAGGGTACAATATTACATCAGGGTAACAGAACAGAGTGCAGGGTACAATATTACATCATGATAACAGAACAGAGTGCAGGGTACAATATTACATCAGAGTAACAGAACAGAGTGCAGGGTACAATATTACATCAGGGAAACAGAACAGAGTGTAGGGTACAATATTACATCAGAGTAACAGAACAGAGCGCAGGGTACAATATTACATCAGAGTAACAGAACAGAGTGTAGGGTACAATATTACATCAGAGTAACAGAACAGAGTGTAGGGTACAATATTACATCAGGATAACAGAACAGAGTGCAGGGTACAATATTACATCAGGGTAACAGAACAGAGTGTAGGGTACAATATTACATCAGAGTAACAGAACAGAGTGTAGGGTACAATATTACATCAGGATAACAGAACAGAGTGCAGGGTACAATATTACATCAGGATAACAGAACAGAGTGCAGGGTACAATATTACATCAGAGTAACAGAACAGAGTGTAGGGTACAATATTACATCAGAGTAACAGAACTGAGTGCAGGGTACAATATTACATCAGGGTAACAGAACAGAGTGCAGGGTACAATATTACATCAGAGTAACAGAACAGAGCGCAGGGTACAATATTACATCAGAGTAACAGAACTGAGTGCAGGGTACAATATTACATCAGGATAACAGAACAGAGTGCAGGGTACAATATTACATCATGATAACAGAACAGAGTGCAGGGTACAATATTACATCAGGATAACAGAACAGAGCGCAGGGTACAATATTACATCAGGGTAACAGAACAGAGCGCAGGGTACAATATTACATCATGATAACAGAACAGAGCGCAGGGTACAATATTACATCAGGATAACAGAACAGAGCGCAGGGTACAATATTACATCAGGGTAACAGAACAGAGTGCAGGGTACAATATTACATCAGGATAACAGAACAGAGCGCAGGGTACAATATTACATCAGGGTAACAGAACAGAGCGCAGGGTACAATATTACATCATGATAACAGAACAGAGCGCAGGGTACAATATTACATCATGATAACAGAACAGAGTGCAGGGTACAATATTACATCATGATAACAGAACAGAGCGCAGGGTACAATATTACATCAGGGTAACAGAACAGAGCGCAGGGTACAATATTACATCATGATAACAGAACAGAGTGCAGGGTACAATATTACATCATGATAACAGAACAGAGCGCAGGGTACAATATTACATCATGATAACAGAACAGAGTGCAGGGTACAATATTACATCATGATAACAGAACAGAGCGCAGGGTACAATATTACATCATGATAACAGAACAGAGTGCAGGGTACAATATTACATCATGATAACAGAACAGAGCGCAGGGTGCAATATTACATCATGATAACAGAACAGAGCGCAGGGTACAATATTACATCATGATAACAGAACAGAGCGCAGGGTACAATATTACATCATGATAACAGAACAGAGCGCAGGGTACAATATTACATCATGATAACAGAACAGAGTGCAGGGTACAATATTACATCATGATAACAGAACAGAGCGCAGGGTACAATATTACATCATGATAACAGAACAGAGCGCAGGGTACAATATTACATCATGATAACAGAACAGAGTGCAGGGTACAATATTACATCAGGATAACAGAACAGAGTGCAGGGTACAATATTACATCAGGGTAACAGAACAGAGTGCAGGGTACAATATTACATCAGGATAACAGAACAGAGTGCACGGTACAATATTACATCATGATAACAGAACAGAGTGCAGGGTACAATATTACATCAGGATAACAGAACAGAGTGCACGGTACAATATTACATCATGATAACAGAACAGAGTGCAGGGTACAATATTACATCAGGATAACAGAACAGAGTGCAGGGTACAATATTACATCAGGATAACAGAACAGAGTGCAGGGTACAATATTACATCATGATAACAGAACAGAGCGCAGGGTACAATATTACATCAGGATAACAGAACAGAGCGCAGGGTACAATATTACATCAGGGTAACAGAACAGAGTGCAGGGTACAATATTACATCAGGATAACAGAACAGAGCGCAGGGTACAATATTACATCAGGGTAACAGAACAGAGCGCAGGGTACAATATTACATCATGATAACAGAACAGAGCGCAGGGTACAATATTACATCATGATAACAGAACAGAGTGCAGGGTACAATATTACATCATGATAACAGAACAGAGTGCAGGGTACAATATTACATCATGATAACAGAACAGAGCGCAGGGTACAATATTACATCATGATAACAGAACAGAGTGCAGGGTACAATATTACATCATGATAACAGAACAGAGCGCAGGGTGCAATATTACATCATGATAACAGAACAGAGCGCAGGGTACAATATTACATCATGATAACAGAACAGAGCGCAGGGTACAATATTACATCATGATAACAGAACAGAGCGCAGGGTACAATATTACATCATGATAACAGAACAGAGTGCAGGGTACAATATTACATCATGATAACAGAACAGAGTGCAGGGTACAATATTACATCAGGATAACAGAACAGAGTGCACGGTACAATATTACATCATGATAACAGAACAGAGTGCAGGGTACAATATTACATCAGGATAACAGAACAGAGTGCAGGGTACAATATTACATCAGGATAACAGAACAGAGTGCAGGGTACAATATTACATCAGGATAACAGAACAGAGCGCAGGGTACAATATTACATCAGGATAACAGAACAGAGTGCAGGGTACAATATTACATCATGATAATAGAACAGAGTGCAGGGTACAATATTACATCAGGATAACAGAACAGAGCGCAGGGTACAATATTACATCATGATAACAGAACAGAGTGCAGGGTACAATATTACATCATGATAATAGAACAGAGTGCAGGGTACAATATTACATCAGAGTAACAGAACAGAGTGCAGGGTACAATATTACATCAGGGTAACAGAACAGAGCGCAGGGTACAATATTACATCATGATAACAGAACAGAGTGCAGGGTACAATATTACATCATGATAACAGAACAGAGTGCAGGGTACAATATTACATCATGATAATAGAACAGAGTGCAGGGTACAATATTACATCATGATAACAGAACAGAGCGCAGGGTACAATATTACATCATGATAACAGAACAGAGCGCAGGGTACAATATTACATCAGGGTAACAGAACAGAGTGCAGGGTACAATATTACAGCAGGATAACAGAACAGAGCGCAGGGTACAATATTACATCATGATAACAGAACAGAGTGCACGGTACAATATTACATCAGGGTAACAGAACAGAGTGCAGGGTACAATATTACATCAGAGTAACAGAACAGAGTGCAGGGTACAATATTACATCAGGATAACAGAACAGAGCGCAGGGTACAATATTACATCAGGGTAACAGAACAGAGTGCAGGGTACAATATTACATCATGATAACAGAACAGAGCGCAGGGTACAATATTACATCAGGGTAACAGAACAGAGTGCAGGGTACAATATTACAGCAGGATAACAGAACAGAGCGCAGGGTACAATATTACATCAGGGTAACAGAACAGAGTGCAGGGTACAATATTACAGCAGGATAACAGAACAGAGCGCAGGGTACAATATTACATCAGGGTAACAGAACAGAGTGCAGGGTACAATATTACATCATGATAACAGAACAGAGCGCAGGGTACAATATTACATCAGGGTAACAGAACAGAGTGCAGGGTACAATATTACAGCAGGATAACAGAACAGAGCGCAGGGTACAATATTACATCATGATAACAGAACAGAGTGCACGGTACAATATTACATCAGGGTAACAGAACAGAGTGCAGGGTACAATATTACATCAGGGTAACAGAACAGAGTGCAGGGTACAATATTACATCAGAGTAACAGAACAGAGTGCAGGGTACAATATTACATCAGGATAACAGAACAGAGCGCAGGGTACAATATTACATCAGGGTAACAGAACAGAGTGCAGGGTATAATATTACATCATGATAACAGAACAGAGCGCAGGGTACAATATTACATCAGGGTAACAGAACAGAGTGCAGGGTATAATATTACATCATGATAACAGAACAGAGCGCAGGGTACAATATTACATCAGGATAACAGAACAGAGTGCAGGGTACAATATTACATCAGGGAAACGGAACAGAGTGCAGGGTACAATATTACATCAGGAGAACAGAACAGAGCAAAGGGTACAATAATACATCTGGATAAAAGAACAGAGCGCTGTGTACAATATTACATCAGGATAACAGAACAGAGCGCAGGGTACAATATTACATCAGGGTAACAGAACAGAGCGCAGGGTACAATATTACATCAGGATAACAGAACAGAGTGCAGGGTACAATATTACATCATGATAACAGAACAGAGTGCAGGGTACAATATTACATCAGGGTAACAGAACAGAGTGCAGGGTACAATATTACATCAGGAAAACAGAACAGAGTGCAGGGTACAATATTACATCAGGATAACAGAACAGAGCGCAGGGTACAATATTACATCAGGGTAACAGAACAGAGCGCAGGGTACAATATTACATCAGGGTAACAGAACAGAGCGCAGGGTACAATATTACATCAGGGTAACAGAACAGAGCGCAGGGTACAATATTACATCAGGATAACAGAACAGAGCGCAGGGTACAATATTACATCAGGGTAACAGAACAGAGCGCAGGGTACAATATTACATCAGGGTAACAGAACAGAGTGCAGGGTACAATATTACATCAGGGTAACAGAACAGAGTGCAGGGTACAATATTACATCAGGGTAACAGAACAGAGTGCAGGGTACAATATTACATCAGGGTAACAGAACAGAGTGCAGGGTACAATATTACATCAGGGTAACAGAACAGAGTGCAGGGTACAATATTACATCAGGATAACAGAACAGAGTGCAGGGTACAATATTACATCAGGATAACAGAACAGAGCGCAGGGTACAATATTACATCAGGGTAACAGAACAGAGCGCAGGGTACAATATTACATCAGGATAACAGAACAGAGTGCAGGGTACAATATTACATCAGGATAACAGAACAGAGTGCAGGGTACAATATTACATCAGGAAAACAGAACAGAGTGCAGGGTACAATATTACATCAGGATAACAGAACAGAGTGCAGGGTACAATATTACATCAGGATAACAGAACAGAGTGCAGGGTACAATATTACATCAGGATAACAGAACAGAGCGCAGGGTACAATATTACATCAGGATAACAGAACAGAGTGCAGGGTACAATATTACATCAGGATAACAGAACAGAGTGCAGGGTACAATATTACATCAGGATAACAGAACAGAGCGCAGGGTACAATATTACATCAGGGTAACAGAACAGAGCGCAGGGTACAATATTACATCAGGGTAACAGAACAGAGTGCAGGGTACAATATTACATCATGATAACAGAACAGAGCGCAGGGTACAATATTACATCAGGATAACAGAACAGAGTGCAGGGTACAATATTACATCAGGGTAACAGAACAGAGTGCAGGGTACAATATTACATCAGGGTAACAGAACAGAGCGCAGGGTACAATATTACATCAGGGTAACAGAACAGAGCGCAGGGTACAATATTACATCAGGGTAACAGAACAGAGAGCAGGGTACAATATTACATCAGGGTAACAGAACAGAGTGCAGGGTACAATATTACATCAGGATAACAGAACAGAGCGCAGGGTACAATATTACATCAGGATAACAGAACAGAGTGCAGGGTACAATATTACATCAGGATAACAGAACAGTGTGCAGGGTACAATATTACATCAGGATAACAGAACAGAGCGCAGGGTACAATATTACATCATGATAACAGAACAGAGTGTAGGGTACAATATTACATCAGGATAACAGAACAGAGTGCAGGGTACAATATTACATCAGGATAACAGAACAGAGTGCAGGGTACAATATTACATCAGGATAACAGAACAGTGTGCAGGGTACAATATTACATCAGGATAACAGAACAGAGCGCAGGGTACAATATTACATCATGATAACAGAACAGAGTGTAGGGTACAATATTACATCATGATAACAGAACAGAGTGTAGGGTACAATATTACATCAGGATAACAGAACAGAGTGCAGGGTACAATATTACATCAGGATAACAGAACAGAGTGCAGGGTACAATATTACATCAGGATAACAGAACAGAGTGCAGGGTACAATATTACATGAGGGTAACACAACCGAGCGCTGGGTACAATATTACGTCAGGGTAATAGAACACCTTGCAGAGTCCAATACTACATCAGGAAAACGGAACAGAGTGCAGCATACAATATTACATCAGGGTAACAGAACAGAGTGCAGGGTACAATATTACATCAGGATAATAGAACAGAGCGCAGTGTACAATATTACAGCAGGATAACAGAAAAGATTGCAGGGTACAATATTACCTCAGGAACCATAAGAAATAATACATAAGAAACAAACGACAGACAAAAGTAGACATTGGGCCACTTCAAACTGATGCTGGAAGCCTTGTGATGGGAGATAAGGAAATAGCAGGAGAACTTAACAAGTACTTTGCATCAGTTTTTCACAGTGGAAGACAGGAGTAATATCCCAACAATTAAAGGGAGTTAGGAGGCTGAGTTGAGTATGGTTGTCATTACAAAAGAGATAGTGCTAGAAAAGCTAAAAAGTCTTAAAATTGATAAATCTCCTGGCCCCGATGGGATACATCCTAGAGTTCTGACTGAGGTGGCTGAGGAAATAGCGGAGGCATTGGTTGAGATCTTTCAAGAGTCACTGGAGTCACGGAAAGTCCCGGATGATTGGATGATCGCGGTTGTAACCCCATTGTTCAAGAAAGGATCAAGACAAAAGATGGAAAATTATAGGCCAATTAGCCTAACCTCGGTTATTGGTAAAATTCTAGAATCCATCATTAAGGATGAGGTTTCTAAATTCTTAGAAGAGTAGAGTCTGATTAGAACAAGTCAACATGGAATTACTAAGGGGAGGTCATGCCTGACAAACCTGTTGGTATTCTTTGAAGAGGTGACAAGTAGGTTAGACCAGGGAAACCCAGTGGATGTGGTCTATCTAGACTTCCAAAAGGCCTTTGATAAGGTGCCACACGGGAGGCTGCTGAGCAAGGTGAGGGCCATGGTGTTCGAGGTGAGCTACTGGAATGGATTGAGGATTGGCTGTTTGACAGAAGGCAGAGAGTTGGGATAAAAGGTTCTTTTTCAGAATGGCAGCCAGTGACAAGCGGTGTCCCGCAGGGTTCAGTGTTGGGGCCACAGCTGTTCGCATTATATATTAATGATCTAGATGAAGGGACTGGGGGCATTCTAGCGAAGTTTGCCGATGATATGAAGATAGGTGGACAGGCAGGTAGTACTGAGGAAGTGGGGAGGCTGCAGAAGGATCTAGACAGTTTGGGAGAGTGGTCCAGGAAATGGCTGATGGAATTCAACGTGAACAAATGCGAGGTCTTGCACTTTGGCAAAAAGAATAAAAGCACAGACTACTTTCTAAACGGTGAGAAAATTCTTAAAGCCAAAGTACAAAGGGATCTGGGAGTGCTAGTCGAGGATTCTCTAACGGTCAACATGCAGGTTGAGTCTATGATTAAGAAAGCGAATGCAATGTTGTCACTTATCTCAAGAGGGTTGGAATATAAAAACACCGTTGTGGTACTGAGACTTTATACAGCTCTGGTTAGGCCCCATTTGGAGTACTGTGTCCAGTTTTGGTCCCTAAACGTCAGGAAGGACATACTGGCACTGGAACGTGTCCAGCGGAGATTCACACGGATGATCCCTGGAATGGTAGGTCTAACATATGAGGAGCGGCTGACGATCCTGGGATTGTTTTCATTGGAGTTTAGAAGATTACGGGGAGACTTAATAGAGACGTACAAGATAATACATGGCTTGGAAAGGGTAGACGCTAGGAAATTGTTTCCGTTAGGTGAGGAGACTAGGACCCGTTGACACAGCCTTAGAATTAGAGGGGGTAAATTCAGAACGGAAATGCGGAGATATTTCTCCAGCCAGAGAGTGGTGGGCCTGTGGAATGCATTGCCGCAGAGTGCAGTGGAGGACGGGACACTAAATGTCTTCAAGGCAGAGATTGATAGATTCTTGTTGTCTCGGGGAATTAGGGGCTACGGAGAGAATGCGAGTAAGTGGAGTTGAAGTGCCCAGCAGCCATGATTGAAAGGCGGAGTGGACTCGATGGCCCGAATGGCCTTACTTCCACTCCTATGCCTTATGGTCTTATGGTCTATAACAGAACAGAGTGCAGGGTACAATATTACATCAGGATAACAGAACAGAGCAAAGGGTACAATATTACATCAGGGTAACAGAACAGAGTGCAGGGTACAATATTAAATCAGGATAACTGAACAGAGTGCAGGGTACAATATTACATCAGGATAACAGAACAGAGTGCAGGGTACGATATTATATGAGAGTAACACAACCGAGCGCTGGGTACAATATTACGTCAGGGAAACATAACACCTTGCAGGGTCCAATACTGCATCAGGAAAACGGAACAGAGTGCAGAGTAAAATATTAGATCAGGGTAACAGAACTGAGCACTGGGTACAATATTACATCAGGGTAACAGAACAGAGTGCAGGGTACAATATTACATCAGGGTAACAGAACAGGGTGCAGGGTACAATATTACATCAGGGTAACAGAACAGAGTGCAGGGTACAATATTACATCAGGGTAACAGAACAGAGTGCAGGGTACAATATTACATCAGGATAACAGAACAGAGTGCAGGGTACAATATTACGTCATGATAACAGAACAGAGCGCAGGGTACAATATTACATCAGGATAACAGAACAGAGTGCAGGGTACAATATTACATCAGAGTAACAGAACAGAGCGCAGGGTACAATATTACATCAGAGTAACAGAACAGAGCGCAGGGTACAATATTACATCATGATAACAGAACAGAGTGCAGGATACAATATTACATCAGGGTAACAGAACAGAGTGCAGGGTACAATATTACGTCATGATAACAGAACAGAGCGCAGGGTACAATATTACATCAGGATAACAGAACAGAGTGCAGGGTACAATATTACGTCATGATAACAGAACAGAGTGCAGGGTACAATATTACATCAGGATAACAGAACAGAGTGCAGGGTACAATATTACGTCATGATAACAGAACAGAGTGCAGGGTACAATATTACATCATGATAACAGAACAGAGTGCAGGGTACAATATTACATCAGAGTAACAGAACAGAGCGCAGGGTACAATATTACATCATGATAACAGAACAGAGTGCAGGGTACAATATTGCATCAGGATAACAGAACAGAGTGCAGGGTACAATATTACGTCATGATAACAGAACAGAGTGCAGGGTACAATATTACATCATGATAACAGAACAGAGTGCAGGGTACAATATTACATCAGAGTAACAGAACAGAGTGCAGGGTACAATATTACATCATGATAACAGAACAGAGTGCAGGGTACAATATTACATCATGATAACAGAACAGAGTGCAGGGTACAATATTACATCAGAGTAACAGAACAGAGCGCAGGGTACAATATTACATCATGATAACAGAACAGAGTGCAGGGTACAATATTACATCAGAGTAACAGAACAGAGCGCAGGGTACAATATTACATCATGATAACAGAACAGAGTGCAGGGTACAATATTGCATCATGATAACAGAACAGAGCGCAGGGTACAATATTACATCAGGATAACAGAACAGAGTGCAGGGTACAATATTACGTCATGATAACAGAACAGAGCGCAGGGTACAATATTACATCAGGATAACAGAACAGAGTGCAGGGTACAATATTACATCAGGATAACAGAACAGAGTGCAGGGTACAATATTACGTCATGATAACAGAACAGAGTGCAGGGTACAATATTACATCATGATAACAGAACAGAGTGCAGGGTACAATATTACATCAGAGTAACAGAACAGAGCGCAGGGTACAATATTACATCATGATAACAGAACAGAGTGCAGGATACAATATTACATCAGAGTAACAGAACAGAGTGCAGGGTACAATATTACATCATGATAACAGAACAGAGTGCAGGATACAATATTACATCATGATAACAGAACAGAGTGCAGGGTACAATATTACATCAGAGTAACAGAACAGAGCGCAGGGTACAATATTACATCATGATAACAGAACAGAGTGCAGGATACAATATTACATCAGGATAACAGAACAGAGCGCAGGGTACAATATTACATCATGATAACAGAACAGAGTGCAGGGTACAATATTACATCAGGATAACAGAACAGAGTGTAGGGTACAATATTACATCAGGGTAACAGAACAGAGTGCAGGATACAATATTACATCAGGGTAACAGAACAGAGTGCAGGGTACAATATTACATCAGGATAACAGAACAGAGTGCAGGATACAATATTACATCAGGGTAACAGAACAGAGTGCAGGATACAATATTACATCATGATAACAGAACAGAGTGCAGGGTACAATATTACATCAGGATAACAGAACAGAGTGCAGGATACAATA
This sequence comes from Chiloscyllium punctatum, assembly GCF_047496795.1. NCBI lineage: Eukaryota > Metazoa > Chordata > Chondrichthyes > Orectolobiformes > Hemiscylliidae > Chiloscyllium > Chiloscyllium punctatum. Next base: position 27,708 of record NW_027310278.1, read on the forward strand.
TTACATCAGGGTAACAGAACAGAGTGCAGGATACAATATTACATCATGATAACAGAACAGAGTGCAGGGTACAATATTACATCAGGGTAACAGAACAGAGCGCAGGATACAATATTACATCAGAGTAACAGAACAGAGTGCAGGGTACAATATTACATCATGACAACAGAACAGAGTGCAGGATACAATATTACATCATGATAACAGAACAGAGTGCAGGATACAATATTACATCAGGATAACAGAACAGAGTGCAGGGTACAATATTACATCAGGGTAACAGAACAGAGCGCAGGGTACAATATTACATCATGATAACAGAACAGAGTGCAGGATACAATATTACATCAGGATAACAGAACAGAGTGCAGGGTACAATATTACATCAGGATAACAGAACAGAGTGCAGGGTACAATATTACATCAGGGTAACAGAACAGAGCGCAGGGTACAATATTACATCATGATAACAGAACAGAGTGCAGGATACAATATTACATCAGGATAACAGAACAGAGTGCAGGGTACAATATTACATCATGATAACAGAACAGAGTGCAGGGTACAATATTACATCAGGGTAACAGAACAGAGTGCAGGGTACAATATTACATCAGAGTAACAGAACAGAGTGCAGGGTACAATATTACATCAGGGTAACAGAACAGAGCGCAGGGTACAATATTACATCAGAGTAACATAACAGAGCGCAGGGTACAATATTACATCAGGGTAACAGAACAGAGCGCAGGGTACAATATTACATCAGAGTAACAGAACAGAGCGCAGGGTACAATATTACATCAGAGTAACAGAACAGAGTGCAGGGTACAATATTACATCAGAGTAACAGAACAGAGTGCAGGGTACAATATTACATCAGGGTAACAGAACAGAGCGCAGGGTACAATATTACATCAGAGTAACATAACAGAGCGCAGGGTACAATATTACATCAGGGTAACAGAACAGAGCGCAGGGTACAATATTACATCAGAGTAACATAACAGAGTGCAGGGTACAATATTACATCAGAGTAACATAACAGAGCGCAGGGTACAATATTACATCAGGGTAACAGAACAGAGCGCAGGGTACAATATTACATCAGAGTAACATAACAGAGCGCAGGGTACAATATTACATCAGGGTAACAGAACAGAGCGCAGGGTACAATATTACATCAGAGTAACATAACAGAGCGCAGGGTACAATATTACATCAGAGTAACAGAACAAAATGCAGGGTACAATATTACATCAGGGTAACAGAACAGAGCGCAGGGTACAATATTACATCAGGGTAACAGAACAGAGTGCAGGGTACAATATTACATCAGGATAACAGAACAGAGTGCAGGGTACAATATTACATCATGATAACAGAACAGAGTGCAGGGTACAATATTACATCAGAGTAACAGAACAGAGCGCAGGGTACAATATTACATCAGGGTAACAGAACAGAGTGCAGGGTACAATATTACATCAGAGTAACAGAACAGAGCGCAGGGTACAATATTACATCAGGGTAACAGAACAGAGTGCAGGGTACAATCTTACATCAGAGTAACAGAACAGAGCGCAGGGTACAATATTACATCAGGGTAACAGAACAGAGTGCAGGGTACAATATTACATCAGGATAACAGAACAGAGTGCAGGGTACAATATTACATCAGGATAACAGAACAGAGTGCAGGGTACAATATTACATCAGAGTAACAGAACAGAGCGCAGGGTACAATATTACATCAGGATAACAGAACAGAGTGCAGGGTACAATATTACATCAGGATAACAGAACAGAGCGCAGGGTACAATATTACATCAGGGTAACAGAACAGAGTGCAGGGTACAATCTTACATCAGGATAACAGAACAGAGTGCAGGGTACAATAATACATCAGGGTAACAGAACAGAGCGCAGGGTACAATATTACATCAGGGTAACAGAACAGAGCGCAGGGTACAATATTACATCAGGGTAACAGAACAGAGCGCAGGGTACAATATTACATCAGGATAACAGAACAGAGCGCAGGGTACAATATTACATCAGGGTAACAGAACAGAGTGCAGGGTACAATATTACATCAGAGTAACAGAACAGAGTGCAGGGTACAATATTACATCAGAGTAACAGAACAGAGTGCAGGGTACAATATTACATCAGAGTAACAGAACAGAGTGCAGGGTACAATATTACATCAGGATAACAGAACAGAGTGCAGGGTACAATATTACATCAGGATAACAGAACAGAGTGCAGGGTACAATATTACATCAGAGTAACAGAACAGAGTGCAGGGTACAATATTACATCAGGATAACAGAACAGAGCGCAGGGTACAATATTACATCAGGATAACAGAACAGAGTGCAGGGTACAATATTACATCAGGATAACAGAACAGAGTGCAGGGTACAATATTACATCAGGGTAACAGAACAGAGTGCAGGGTACAATATTACATCAGGATAACAGAACAGAGTGCAGGGTACAATATTACATCAGGATAACAGAACAGAGTGCAGGGTACAATATTACATCAGGATAACAGAACAGAGTGCAGGGTACAATATTACATCATGATAACAGAACAGAGTGCAGGGTACAATATTACATCAGGGTAACAGAACAGAGTGCAGGGTACAATATTACATCAGGATAACAGAACAGAGTGCAGGGTACAATATTACATCATGATAACAGAACAGAGTGCAGGGTACAATATTACATCAGGATAACAGAACAGAGTACAGGGTACAATATTACATCAGGATAACAGAACAGAGCGCAGGGTACAATATTACATCAGGATAACAGAACAGAGCGCAGGGTACAATATTACATCAGAGTAACAGAACAGAGCGCAGGGTACAATATTACATCAGGATAACAGAACAGAGCGCAGGGTACAATATTACATCAGAGTAACAGAACAGAGTGCAGGGTACAATATTACATCAGGGTAACAGAACAGAGTGCAGGGTACAATATTACATCAGGATAACAGAACAGAGCGCAGGGTACAATATTACATCAGAGTAACAGAACAGAGTGTAGGGTACAATATTACATCAGAGTAACAGAACAGAGCGCAGGGTACAATATTACATCAGGATAACAGAACAGAGCGCAGGGTACAATATTACATCAGAGTAACAGAACAGAGCGCAGGGTACAATATTACATCAGGATAACAGAACAGAGTGCAGGGTACAATATTACATCAGGATAACAGAACAGAGCGCAGGGTACAATATTACATCAGGATAACAGAACAGAGTGCAGGGTACAATATTACATCAGGATAACAGAACAGAGTGCAGGGTACAATATTACATCAGGATAACAGAACAAAGTGCAGGGTACAATATTACATCAGGATAACAGAACAGAGCGCAGGGTACAATATTACATCAGGATAACAGAACAGAGTGCAGGGTACAATATTACATCAGGGTAACAGAACAGAGTGCAGTGTACAATATTACATCAGGATAACAGAACAGAGTGCAGGGTACAATATTACATCAGGATAACAGAACAAAGTGCAGGGTACAATATTACATCAGGATAACAGAACAGAGCGCAGGGTACAATATTACATCAGGATAACAGAACAGAGCGCAGGGTACAATATTACATCAGGATAACAGAACAGAGCGCAGGGTACAATATTACATCAGGATAACAGAACAGAGTGCAGGGTACAATATTACATCATGATAACAGAACAAAGTGCAGGGTACAATATTACATCAGGATAACAGAACAGAGCGCAGGGTACAATATTACATCAGGGTAACAGAACAGAGTGCAGGGTACAATATTACATCAGGGTAACAGAACAGAGTGCAGGGTACAATATTACATCATGATAACAGAACAGAGCGCAGGGTACAATATTACATCATGATAACAGAACAAAGTGCAGGGTACAATATTACATCAGGATAACAGAACAGAGCGCAGGGTACAATATTACATCAGGATAACAGAACAGAGCGCAGGGTACAATATTACATCATGATAACAGAACAGAGCGCAGGGTACAATATTACATCAGGATAACAGAACAGAGCGCAGGGTACAATATTACATCAGGATAACAGAACAGAGTGCAGGGTACAATATTACATCAGGATAACAGAACAGAGTGCAGGGTACAATATTACATCAGGGTAACAGAACAGAGTGCAGGGTACAATATTACATCAGGGTAACAGAACAGAGTGCAGGGTACAATATTACATCAGGATAACAGAACAGAGTGCAGGGTACAATATTACATCAGGATAACAGAACAGAGCGCAGGGTACAATATTACATCAGGATAACAGAACAGAGCGCAGGGTACAATATTACATCAGGATAACAGAACAGAGTGCAGGGTACAATATTACATCAAGATAACAGAACAGAGTGCAGGGTACAATATTACATCAGGATAACAGAACAGAGTGCAGGGTACAATATTACATCAGGGTAACAGAACAGAGTGCAGGGTACAATATTACATCAGGATAACAGAACAGAGTGCAGGGTACAATATTACATCAGGATAACAGAACAGAGTGCAGGGTACAATATTACATCAGAGTAACAGAACAGAGCGCAGGGTACAATATTACATCAGGATAACAGAACAGAGCGCAGGGTACAATATTACATCAGGATAACAGAACAGAGTGCAGGGTACAATATTACATCAGGATAACAGAACAGAGTGCAGGGTACAATATTACATCAGGGTAACAGAACAGAGTGCAGGGTACAATATTACATCAGGGTAACAGAACAGAGTGCAGGGTACAATATTACATCAGGATAACAGAACAGAGTGCAGGGTACAATATTACATCAGGATAACAGAACAGAGCGCAGGGTACAATATTACATCAGGATAACAGAACAGAGCGCAGGGTACAATATTACATCACGATAACAGAACAGAGCGCAGGGTACAATATTACATCAGGGTAACAGAACAGAGCGCAGGGTACAATATTACATCAGGGTAACAGAACAGAGCGCAGGGTACAATATTACATCAGGGTAACAGAACAGAGCGCAGGGTACAATATTACATCAGGGTAACAGAACAGAGTGCTGGGTACAATATTACATCAGGATAACAGAACAGAGCGCAGGGTACAATATTACATCAGGATAACAGAACAGAGTGCAGGGTACAATATTACATCAGGGTAACAGAACAGAGTGCAGGGTACAATATTACATCAGGATAACAGAACAGAGTGCAGGGTACAATGTTACATCAGGATAACAGAACAAAGTGCAGGGTACAATATTACATCCGGATAACAGAACAGAGTGCAGGGTACAATATTACATCAGGATAACGAGAACAGAGTGCAGGGTACAATATTACATCAGGATAACAGAACAGAGTGCAGGGTACAATATTACGTCAGGATAACAGAACAGAGTGCAGGGTACAATATTACATCAGGATAACAGAACAGAGTGCAGGGTACAATATTACATCAGGATAACAGAACAGAGTGCAGGGTACAATATTACATCAGGGTAACAGAACAGAGTGCAGGGTACAATATTACATCAGGGTAACAGAACAGAGTGCAGGGTACAATATTACATCAGGGTAACAGAACAGAGTGCAGGGTACAATATTACATCAGGATAACAGAACAGAGCGCAGGGTACAATATTACATCAGGATAACAGAACAGAGTGCAGGGTACAATATTACATCAGGATAACAGAACAGAGCGCAGGGTACAATATTACATCAGGGTAACAGAACAGAGTGCAGGGTACAATATTACATCAGGGTAACAGAACAGAGCGCAGGGTACAATATTACATCAGGATAACAGAACAGAGTGCAGGGTACAATATTACATCAGGATAACAGAACAGAGTGCAGGGTACAATATTACATCAGGATAACAGAACAGAGTGCAGGGTACAATATTACATCAGGATAACAGAACAGAGTGCAGGGTACAATATTACATCAGGATAACAGAACAGAGTGCAGGGTACAATATTACATCAGGATAACAGAACAGAGCGCAGGGTACAATATTACATCAGGATAACAGAACAGAGTGCAGGGTACAATATTACATCAGGATAACAGAACAGAGTGCAGGGTACAATATTACATCAGGGTAACAGAACAGAGTACAGGGTACAATATTACATCAGGGTAACAGAACAGAGTGCAGGGTACAATATTACATCAGGATAACAGAACAGAGTGCAGGGTACAATATTACATCAGGATAACAGAACAGAGCGCAGGGTACAATATTACATCAGGATAACAGAACAGAGTGCAGGGTACAATATTACATCAGGATAACAGAACAGAGCGCAGGGTACAATATTACATCAGGATAACAGAACAGAGTGCAGGGTACAATATTACATTAGGATAACAGAACAGAGTGCAGGGTACAATATTACATCAGGATAACAGAACAGAGTGCAGGGTACAATATTACATCATGATAACAGAACAGAGTGCAGGGTACAATATTACATCAGAGTAACAGAACAGAGTGCAGGGTACAATATTACATCAGGATAACAGAACAGAGTGCAGGGTACAATATTACATCAGAGTAACAGAACAGAGTGCAGGGTACAATATTACATCATGATAACAGAACAGAGTGCAGGGTACAATATTACATCAGAGTAACAGAACAGAGTGCAGGGTACAATATTACATCAGAGTAACAGAACAGAGTGCAGGGTACAATATTACATCAGGATAACAGAACAGAGTGCAGGGTACAATATTACATCAGGGTAACAGAACAGAGTGCAGGGTACAATATTACATCAGGATAACAGAACAGAGTGCAGGGTACAATATTACATCAGAGTAACAGAACAGAGTGCAGGGTACAATATTACATCAGGATAACAGAACAGAGTGCAGGGTACAATATTACATCAGGATAACAGAACAGAGCGCAGGGTACAATATTACATCCGGATAACAGAACAGAGCGCAGGGTACAATATTACATCAGGGTAACAGAACAGAGCGCAGGGTACAATATTACGTCAGGATAACAGAACAGAGCGCAGGGTACAATATTACATCAGGATAACAGAACAGAGTGCAGGGTACAATATTACATCAGAGTAACAGAACAGAGTGCAGGGTACAATATTACATCAGAGTAACAGAACAGAGTGCAGGGTACAATATTACATCAGAGTAACAGAACAGAGTGCAGGGTACAATATTACATCAGGATAACAGAACAGAGTGCAGGGTACAATATTACATCAGGATAACAGAACAGAGTGCAGGGTACAATATTACATCAGGGTAACAGAACAGAGTGCAGGGTACAATATTACATCAGGGTAACAGAACAGAGCGCAGGGTACAATATTACATCAGGATAACAGAACAGAGTGCAGGGTACAATATTACATCAGGATAACAGAGCAGAGTGCAGGGTACAATATTACATCAGGATAACAGAACAGAGCGCAGGGTACAATATTACATCAGGGTAACAGAACAGAGCGCAGGGTACAATATTACATCAGGGTAACAGAACAGAGTGCAGGGTACAATATTACATCATGATAACAGAACAGAGTGCAGGGTACAATATTACATCAGGGTAACAGAACAGAGTGCAGGGTACAATATTACATCAGGGTAACAGAACAGAGTGCAGGGTACAATATTACATCAGGGTAACAGAACAGAGTGCAGGGTACAATATTACATCAGGATAACAGAACAAAGTGCAGGGTACAATATTACATCAGGATAACAGAACAGAGCGCAGGGTACAATATTACATCAGGATAACAGAACAGAGTGCAGGGTACAATATTACATCAGGATAACAGAACAGAGTGCAGGGTACAATATTACATCAGGGTAACAGAACAGAGTGCAAGGTACAATATTACATCAGGGTAACAGAACAGAGTGCAGGGTACAATATTACATCAGGATAACAGAACAGAGTGCAGGGTACAATATTACATCAGGGTAACAGAACAGAGTGCAGGGTACAATATTACATCAGGGTAACAGAACAGAGTGCAGGGTACAATATTACATCAGGGTAACAGAACAAAGTGCAGGGTACAATATTACATCAGGATAACAGAACAGAGTGCAGGGTACAATATTACATCAGGATAACAGAACAGAGCGCAGGGTACAATATTACGTCAGGGTAACAGAACAGAGTGCACGGTACAATATTACATCAGGAAAACAGAACAGAGTGCAGGGTACAATATTACATCAGGATAACAGAACAGAGTGCAGGGTACAATATTACATCAGGATAACAGAACAGAGTGCAGGGTACAATATTACATCAGGATAACAGAACAGAGTGCAGGGTACAATATTACATCAGGATAACAGAACAGAGTGCAGGGTACAATATTACATCAGGATAACAGAACAGAGTGCAGGGTACAATATTACATCAGGATAACAGAACAGAGCGCAGGGTACAATATTACATCCGGATAACAGAACAAAGTGCAGGGTACAATATTACATCAGGATAACAGAACAGAGTGCAGGGTACAATATTACATCAGGATAACAGAACAGAGTGCAGGGTACAATATTACATCAGGAAAACAGAACAGAGTGCAGGGTACAATATTACATCAGGATAACAGAACAGAGCGCAGGGTACAATATTACATCATGATAACAGAACAGAGTGCAGGGTACAATATTACATCAGGATAACAGAACAGAGTGCACGGTACAATATTACATCAGGAAAACAGAACAGAGTGCAGGGTACAATATTACATCAGGATAACAGAACAGAGCGCAGGGTACAATATTACATCAGGATAACAGAACAGAGTGCAGGGTACAATATTACATCAGGAAAACAGAACAGAGTGCAGGGTACAATATTACATCAGGATAACAGAACAGAGCGCAGGGTACAATATTACATCAGGATAACAGAACAGAGTGCACGGTACAATATTACATCAGGAAAACAGAACAGAGTGCAGGGTACAATATTACATCAGGATAACAGAACAGAGCGCAGGGTACAATATTACATCAGGATAACAGAACAGAGTGCAGGGTACAATATTACATCAGGGTAACAGAACAGAGTGCAGGGTACAATATTACATCAGGATAACAGAACAGAGTGCAGGGTACAATATTACATCAGGAAAACAGAACAGAGTGCAGGGTACAATATTACATCAGGGTAACAGAACAGAGTGCAGGGTACAATATTACATCAGGATAACAGAACAGAGTGCAGGGTACAATATTACATCAGGGTAACAGAACAGAGTGCAGGGTACAATATTACATCATGATAACAGAACAGAGTGCAGGGTACAATATTACATCAGGAAAACAGAACAGAGCGCAGGGTACAATATTACATCAGGAAAACAGAACAGAGCGCAGGGTACAATATTACATCAGGATAACAGAACAGAGTGCAGGGTACAATATTACATCAGGATAACAGAACAGAGCGCAGGGTACAATATTACATCAGGATAACAGAACAGAGTGCAGGGTACAATATTACATCAGGATAACAGAACAGAGTGCAGGGTACAATATTACATCAGGGTAACAGAACAGAGTGCAGGGTACAATATTACATCAGAGTAACAGAACAGAGTGCAGGGTACAATATTACATCATGATAACAGAACAGAGTGCAGGGTACAATATTACATCAGGATAACAGAACAGAGTGCAGGGTACAATATTACATCAGGATAACAGAACAGAGTGCAGGGTACAATATTACATCAGGGTAACAGACCAGAGTGCAGGGTACAATATTACATCAGGATAACAGAACAGAGTGCAGGGTACAATATTACATCAGGATAACAGAACAGAGTGCAGGGTACAATATTACATCAGGATAACAGAACAGAGTGCAGGGTACAATATTACATCAGGAAAACAGAACAGAGTGCAGGGTACAATATTACATCAGGGTAACAGAACAGAGTGCAGGGTACAATATTACATCAGGATAACAGAACAGAGTGCAGGGTACAATATTACATCAGGAAAACAGAACAGAGCGCAGGGTACAATATTACATCAGGATAACAGACCAGAGTGCAGGGTACAATATTACATCAGGATAACAGAACAGAGTGCAGGGTACAATATTACATCAGGAAAACAGAACAGAGTGCAGGGTACAATATTACATCATGATAACAGAACAGAGTGCAGGGTACAATATTACATCAGGATAACAGAACAGAGTGCAGGGTATAATATTACATCATGATAACAGAACAGAGTGCAGGGTACAATATTACATCAGGGTAACAGAACAGAGTGCAGGGTACAATATTACATCAGGATAACAGAACAAAGTGCAGGGTACAATATTACATCAGGATAACAGAACAGAGTGCAGGGTACAATATTACATCAGGATAACAGAACAGAGTGCAGGGTACAATATTACATCAGGGTAACAGAACAGAGTGCAGGGTACAATATTACATCAGAGTAACAGAACAGAGTGCAGGGTACAATATTACATCAGGATAACAGAACAGAGTGCAGGGTACAATATTACATCAGGGTAACAGAACAGAGCGCAGGGTACAATATTACATCAGGATAACAGAACAGAGTGCAGGGTACAATATTACATCAGAGTAACAGAACAGAGTGCAGGGTACAATATTACATCAGGATAACAGAACAGAGTGCAGGGTACAATATTACATCAGAGTAACAGAACAGAGTGCAGGGTACAATATTACATCAGGATAACAGAACAGAGTGCAGGGTACAATATTACATCAGGATAACAGAACAAAGTGCAGGGTACAATATTACATCAGGATAACAGAACAGAGTGCAGGGTACAATATTACATCAGGGTAACAGAACAGAGTGCAGGGTACAATATTACATCAGGATAACAGAACAAAGTGCAGGGTACAATATTACATCAGGGTAACAGAACAGAGTGCAGGGTACAATATTACATCAGAGTAACAGAACAGAGTGCAGGGTACAATATTACATCAGAGTAACAGAACAGAGTGCAGGGTACAATATTACATCAGGATAACAGAACAAAGTGCAGGGTACAATATTACATCAGGGTAACAGAACAGAGTGCAGGGTACAATATTACATCAGGGTAACAGAACAGAGTGCAGGGTACAATATTACATCAGGATAACAGAACAGAGTGCAGGGTACAATATTACATCAGGGTAACAGAACAGAGTGCAGGGTACAATATTTCATCAGAGTAACAGAACAGAGTGCAGGGTACAATATTACATCAGGATAACAGAACAGAGTGCAGGGTACAATAACACATCAGGATAACAGAACAGAGTGCAGGGTACAATATTACATCAGGATAACAGAACAGAGTGCAGGGTACAATATTACATCAGGGTTACAGAACAGAGTGCAGGGTACAATATTACATCAGGGTAACAGAACAGAGTGCAGGGTATAATATTACATCAGGATAACAGAACAGAGTGCAGGGTACAATATTACATCAGGATAACAGAACAGAGTGCAGGGTATAATATTACATCAGGATAACAGAACAGAGTGCAGGGTATAATATTACATCAGGATAACAGAACAGAGTGCAGGGTACAATATTACATCAGGATAACAGAACAGAGTGCAGGGTACAATATTACATCACGATAACAGAACAGAGCGCAGGGTACAATATTACATCAGGATAACAGAACAGAGTGCAGGGTACAATATTACATCAGGGTAACAGAACAGAGTGCAGGGTATAATATTACATCAGGATAACAGAACAGAGTGCAGGGTACAATATTACATCAGGATAACAGAACAGAGTGCAGGGTATAATATTACATCAGGATAACAGAACAGAGTGCAGGGTATAATATTACATCAGGATAACAGAACAGAGTGCAGGGTACAATATTACATCAGGATAACAGAACAGAGTGCAGGGTACAATATTACATCAGGGTAACAGAACAGAGCGCAGGGTACAATATTACATCAGGATAACAGAACAGAGTGCAGGGTACAATATTACATCAGGATAACAGAACAGAGTGCAGGGTACAATATTACATCAGGGTAACAGAACAGAGTGCAGGGTACAATATTACATCAGGGTAACAGAACAGAGTGCAGGGTACAATATTACATCAGGGTAACAGAACAGAGTGCAGGGTACAATATTACATCAGGATAACAGAACAGAGTGCAGGGTACAATATTACATCAGGGTAACAGAACAGAGCGCAGGGTACAATATTACATCAGGATAACAGAACAGAGTGCAGGGTACAATATTACATCAGGATAACAGAACAGAGTGCAGGGTACAATATTACATCAGGGTAACAGAACAGAGTGCAGGGTACAATATTACATCAGGGTAACAGAACAGAGTGCAGGGTACAATATTACATCAGGGTAACAGAACAGAGTGCAGGGTACAATATTACATCAGGGTAACAGAACAGAGTGCAGGGTACAATATTACATCAGGGTAACAGAACAGAGTGCAGGGTACAATATTACATCAGGGTAACAGAACAGAGTGCAGGGTACAATATTACATCAGGATAACAGAACAGAGCGCAGGGTACAATATTACATCAGGGTAACAGAACAGAGTGCAGGGTACAATATTACATCAGGATAACAGAACAGAGCGCAGGGTACAATATTACATCAGGATAACAGAACAGAGTGCAGGGTACAATATTACATCAGGGTAACAGAACAGAGCGCAGGGTACAATATTACATCAGGGTAACAGAACAGAGTGCAGACTACAATATTACATCAGGATAACAGAACAGAGTGCAGGGTACAATATTACATCAGGATAACAGAACAGAGCGCAGGGTACAATATTACATCAGGATAACAGAACAGAGTGCAGGGTACAATATTACATCAGGGTAACAGAACAGAGCGCAGGGTACAATATTACATCAGGGTAACAGAACAGAGTGCAGGGTACAATATTACATCAGGATAACAGAACAGAGTGCAGGGTACAATATTACATCAGGGTAACAGAACAGAGCGCAGGGTACAATATTACATCAGGGTAACAGAACAGAGTGCAGGGTACAATATTACATCAGGATAACAGAACAGAGCGCAGGGTACAATATTACATCAGGATAACAGAACAGAGTGCAGGGTACAATATTACATCAGGGTAACAGAACAGAGTGCAGGGTACAATATTACATCAGGATAACAGAACAGAGCGCAGGGTACAATATTACATCAGGATAACAGAACAGAGTGCAGGGTACAATATTACATCAGGATAACAGAACAGAGCGCAGGGTACAATATTACATCAGGGTAACAGAACAGAGTGCAGACTACAATATTACATCAGGATAACAGAACAGAGTGCAGGGTACAATATTACATCAGGATAACAGAACAGAGCGCAGGGTACAATATTACATCAGGATAACAGAACAGAGTGCAGGGTACAATATTACATCAGGGTAACAGAACAGAGCGCAGGGTACAATATTACATCAGGGTAACAGAACAGAGTGCAGGGTACAATATTACATCAGGATAACAGGACCGAGCACAGGGTACAATATTACATCAGGATAACAGAACAGAGCGCAGGGTACAATATTACATCAGGATAACAGGACCGAGCGCAGGGTACAATATTACATCAGGATAACAGAACAGAGCGCAGGGTACAATATTACATCAGGATAACAGGACCGAGCACAGGGTACAATATTACATCAGGATAACAGAACAGAGCGCAGGGTACAATATTACATCAGGATAACAGAACAGAGCTCAGGGTACAATATTACATCAGGATAACAGAACAGAGCGCAGGGTACAATATTACATCAGGATAACAGGACCGAGCACAGGGTACAATATTACATCAGGATAACAGAACAGAGCGCAGGGTACAATATTACATCAGGATAACAGAACAAAGTGCAGGGTACAATATTACATCAAGGTAACAGAACAGAGTGCAGGGTACAATATTACATCAGGATAACAGAACAGAGCGCAGGGTACAATATTACATCAGGATAACAGAACAGAGTGCAGGGTACAATATTACATCAGGATAACAGGACCGAGCGCAGGGTACAATATTACATCAGGATAACAGAACAGAGTGCAGGGTACAATATTACATCAGGATAACAGAACAGAGTGCAGGGTACAATATTACATCAGGATAACAGAACAGAGCGCAGGGTACAATATTACATCAGGGTAACAGAACAGAGTGCAGGGTACAATATTACATCAGAGTAACAGAACAGAGTGCAGGGTACAATATTACATCAGGATAACAGGACCGAGCGCAGGGTACAATATTACATCAGGATAACAGAACAGAGCGCAGGGTACAATATTACATCAGGAAAACGGAACAGAGTGCAGGGTACAATATTACATCAGGATAACAGGACCGAGCACAGGGTACAATATTACATCAGGATAACAGGACCGAGCACAGGGTACAATATTACATCAGGATAACAGAACAAAGTGCAGGGTACAATATTACATCAGGATAACAGGACCGAGCACAGCGTACAATATTACATCAGGATAACAGAACAGAGCGCAGGGTACAATATTACATCAGGATAACAGGACCGAGCACAGGGTACAACATTACATCAGGATAACAGGACCGAGCACAGGGTACAAAATTACATCAGGATAACAGAACAAAGTGCAGGGTACAATATTACATCAAGGTAACAGAACAGAGCGCAGGGTACAATATTACATCAGGATAACAGAACAGAGTGCAGGGTACAATATTACATGAAGGTAACAGAACAGAGCGCAGGGTACAATATTACATCAGGATAACAGAACAAAGTGCAGGGTACAATATTACATCAGGATAACAGAACAGAGTGCAGGGTACAATATTACATCAAGGTAACAGAACAGAGTGCAGGGGACAATATTACATCAGGATAACAGAACAAAGTGCAGGGTACTATATTACATCAGGATAACAGAACAGAGTGCAGGGTACAATATTACATCAGGATAACAGGACCGAGCACAGGGTACAATATTACATCAGGATAACAGAACAGAGTGCAGGGTACAATATTACATCAGGATAACAGAACAGAGCGCAGGGTACAATATTACATCAGGATAACAGAACAGAGTGAAGGGTACAATATTACATCAGGATAACAGAACAGAGTGCAGGGTACAATATTACATCAGGATAACAGAACAGAGTGCAGGGTACAATATTACATCAGGATAACAGAACAGTGTGCAGGGTACAATATTACATCAGGATAACAGGACAGGGCGCAGGGTACAATATTACATCAGGATAACAGAACAGAGCGCAGGGTACAATATTACATCAGGATAACAGAACAGAGTGCAGGGTACAATATTACATCAGGATAACAGAACAGAGTGCAGGGTACAATATTACATCAGAGTAACAGAACAGAGTGCAGGGTACAATATTACATCAGGATAACAGAACAGAGCGCAGGGTACAATATTACATCAGGATAACAGAACAGAGTGCAGGGTACAATATTACATCAGGATAACAGAACAGAGCGCAGGGTACAATATTACATCAGAGTAACAGAACAGAGTGCAGGGTACAATATTACATCAGGATAACAGAACAGAGTGCAGGATACAATATTACATCAGGATAACAGAACAGAGTGCAGGGTACAATATTACATCAGGATAACAGAACAGAGTGCAGGGTACAATATTACATCAAGATAACAGAACAGAGTGCAGGGTACAATATTACATCCGGATAACAGAACAGAGCGCAGGGTACAATATTACATCAGGGTAACAGAACAGAGCGCAGGGTACAATATTACGTCAGGATAACAGAACAGAGCGCAGGGTACAATATTACATCAGGATAACAGAACAGAGTGCAGGGTACAATATTACATCAGGATAACAGAACAGAGTGCAGGGTACAATATTACGTCAGGATAACAGAACAGAGTGCAGGATACAATATTACATCAGGATAACAGAACAGAGAGCAGGGTACAATATTACATCAGGATAACAGAACAGAGCGCAGGGTACAATATTACATCAGGATAACAGAACAGAGCGCAGGGTACAATATTACATCCGGATAACAGAACAGAGCGCAGGGTACAATATTACATCAGGGTAACAGAACAGAGCGCAGGGTACAATATTACGTCAGGATAACAGGACCGAGCACAGGGTACAATATTACATCCGGATAACAGAACAGAGTGCAGGGTACAATATTACATCAGGATAACAGAACAGAGTGCAGGGTACAATATTACGTCAGGATAACAGGACCGAGCACAGGGTACAATATTACATCCGGATAACAGAACAAAGTGCAGGGTACAATATTACATCAGGATAACAGAACAAAGTGCAGGGTACAATATTACATCAGAGTAACAGAACAGAGCGCAGGGTACAATATTACATCAGGATAACAGAACAGAGTGCAGGGTACAATATTACGTCAGGATAACAGGACCGAGCACAGGGTACAATATTACATCCGGATAACAGAACAAAGTGCAGGGTACAATATTACATCAGGATAACAGAACAAAGTGCAGGGTACAATATTACATCAGAGTAACAGAACAGAGCGCAGGGTACAATATTACATCAGGATAACAGAACAGAGTGCAGGGTACAATATTACATCAGGATAACAGAACAGAGTGCAGGGTACAATATTACATCAGGGTAACAGAACAGAGTGCAGGGTACAATATTACATCAGAGTAACAGAACAGAGTGCAGGGTACAATCTTACATCAGGGTAACAGAACAGAGTGCAGGGTACAATGTTACATCAGGATAACAGAACAGAGTGCAGGGTACAATGTTACATCAGGATAACAGAACAGAGCGCAGGGTACAATATTACATCAGGGTAACAGAACAGAGTGCAGGGTACAATATTACATCAGGATAACAGAACAGAGTGCAGGGTACAATATTACATCCGGATAACAGAACAGAGTGCAGGGTACAATATTACATCAGGGTAACAGAACAGAGTGCAGGGTACAATATTACATCCGGATAACAGAACAGAGTGCAGGGTACAATATTACATCCGGATAACAGAACAGAGTGCAGGGTACAATATTACATCCGGATAACAGAACAGAGTGCAGGGTACAATATTACATCCGGATAACAGAACAGAGTGCAGGGTACAATATTACATCCGGATAACAGAACAGAGTGCAGGGTACAATATTACATCCGGATAACAGAACAGAGTGCAGAGTACAATATTACATCCGGATAACAGAACAGAGTGCAGGGTACAATATTACATCCGGATAACAGAACAGAGTGCAGGGTACAATATTACATCCGGATAACAGAACAGAGTGCAGGGTACAATATTACATCCGGATAACAGAACAGAGTGCAGGGTACAATATTACATCCGGATAACAGAACAGAGTGCAGGGTACAATATTACATCAGGATAACAGAACAGAGTGCAGGGTACAATATTACATCAGGATAACAGAACAGAGTGCAGGGTCCAATATTACATCAGGATAACAGAACAGAGTGCAGGGTACAATATTACATCAGGGTAACAGAACAGAGTGCAGGGTACAATATTACATCAGGATAACAGAACAGAGTGCAGGGTACAATGTTACATCAGGATAACAGAACAGAGCGCAGGGTACAATATTACATCAGGGTAACAGAACAGAGTGCAGGGTACAATATTACATCAGGATAACAGAACAGAGTGCAGGGTACAATATTACATCCGGATAACAGAACAGAGTGCAGGGTACAATATTACATCCGGATAACAGAACAGAGTGCAGGGTACAATATTACATCCGGATAACAGAACAGAGTGCAGGGTACAATATTACATCCGGATAACAGAACAGAGTGCAGGGTACAATATTACATCAGGATAACAGAACAGAGTGCAGGGTACAATATTACATCCGGATAACAGAACAGAGTGTAGGGTACAATATTACATCCGGATAACAGAACAGAGTGCAGGGTACAATATTACATCAGAGTAACAGAACAGAGTGCAGGGTACAATATTACATCAGGGTAACAGAACAGAGAGCAGGGTACAATATTACATCAGGATAACAGAACAGAGCGCAGGGTACAATATTACATCAGGGTAACAGAACAGAGTGCAGGGTACAATATTACATCAGGATAACAGAACAGAGTGCAGGGTACAATGTTACATCAGGATAACAGAACAGAGCGCAGGGTACAATATTACATCAGGGTAACAGAACAGAGTGCAGGGTACAATATTACATCAGGATAACAGAACAGAGTGCAGGGTACAATATTACATCAGGATAACAGAACAGAGTGCAGGGTACAATATTACATCAGGATAACAGAACAGAGTGCAGGGTACAATATTACATCAGGATAACAGAACAGAGTGCAGGGTACAATATTACATCAGGATAACAGAACAGAGTGCAGGGTACAATATTACGTCAGGATAACAGAACAGAGTGCAGGGTACAATATTACGTCAGGATAACAGAACAGAGCGCAGGGTACAATATTACATCAGGATAACAGAACAAAGTGCAGGGTACAATATTACATCAGGATAACAGAACAGAGTGCAGGGTACAATATTACATCAGGATAACAGAACAGAGTGCAGGGTACAATATTACATCAGGGTAACAGAACAGAGTGCAGGGTACAATATTACATCAGGGTAACAGAACAGAGCGCAGGGTACAATATTACATCAGGATAATAGAACAGAGTGCAGGGTACAATATTACATCAGGGTAACAGAACAGAGCGCAGGGTACAATATTACATCAGGGTAACAGAACAGAGCGCAGGGTACAATATTACATCAGGATAATAGAACAGAGTGCAGGGTACAATATTACATCAGGGTAACAGAACAGAGTGCAGGGTACAATATTACATCAGGATAACAGAACAGAGTGCAGGGTACAATATTACATCAGGATAACAGAACAGAGCGCAGGGTACAATATTACATCAGGATAATAGAACAGAGTGCAGGGTACAATATTACATCAGGGTAACAGAACAGAGCGCAGGGTACAATATTACATCAGGGTAACAGAACAGAGCGCAGGGTACAATATTACATCAGGATAATAGAACAGAGTGCAGGGTACAATATTACATCAGGGTAACAGAACAGAGTGCAGGGTACAATATTACATCAGGATAACAGAACAAAGTGCAGGGTACAATATTACATCAGGGTAACAGAACAGAGCGCAGGGTACAATATTACATCAGGATAATAGAACAGAGTGCAGGGTACAATATTACATCAGGGTAACAGAACAGAGCGCAGGGTACAATATTACATCAGGATAACAGAACAGAGTGCAGGGTACAATATTACATCAGGGTAACAGAACAGAGCGCAGGGTACAATATTACATCAGGATAATAGAACAGAGTGCAGGGTACAATATTACATCAGGGTAACAGAACCGAGCGCAGGGTACAATATTACATCAGGGTAACAGAACAGAGCGCAGGGTACAATATTACATCAGGGTAACAGAACAAAGTGCAGGGTACAATATTACATCATGATAACAGAACAGAGTGCAGGGTACAATATTACATCAGGATAACAGAACAGAGTGCAGGGTACAATATTACATCAGGGTAACAGAACAGAGTGCAGGGTACAATATTACATCAGGATAACAGAACAGAGTGCAGGGTACAATATTACATCAGGGTAACAGAACAGAGTGCAGGGTACAATATTACATCAGGGTAACAGAACAAAGTGCAGGGTACAATATTACATCAGGATAACAGAACAGAGTGCAGGGTACAATATTACATCAGGGTAACAGAACAGAGTGCAGGGTACAATATTACATCAGGATAACAGAACAGAGTGTAGGGTACAATATTACATCAGGATAACAGAACAAAGTGCAGGGTACAATATTACATCAGGATAACAGAACAGAGCGCAGGGTACAATATTACATCAGGATAACAGAACAAAGTGCAGGGTACAATATTACATCAGGATAACAGAACAGAGCGCAGGGTACAATATTACATCAGGATAACAGAACAGAGTGTAGGGTACAATATTACATCATGATAACAGAACAAAGTGCAGGGTACAATATTACATCAGGATAACAGAACAGAGTGCAGGGTACAATATTACATCAGGATAACAGAACAGAGTGCAGGGTACAATATTACATCAGGGTAACAGAACAGAGCGCAGGGTACAATATTACATCAGGATAACAGAACAGAGCGCAGGGTACAATATTACATCAGGATAACAGAACAAAGTGCAGGGTACAATATTACATCAGGATAACAGAACAGAGTGTAGGGTACAATATTACATCATGATAACAGAACAAAGTGCAGGGTACAATATTACATCAGGATAACAGAACAGAGTGCAGGGTACAATATTACATCAGGATAACAGAACAGAGTGCAGGGTACAATATTACATCAGGATAACAGAACAAAGTGCAGGGTACAATATTACATCAGGGTAACATAACAGAGTGCAGGGTACAATATTACATCAGGATAACAGAACAGAGTGCAGGGTACAATAGTACATCAGGGTAACAGTACAGAGTGCAGGGTACAATATTACATCAGGGTAACAGAACAGAGTGCAGGGTACAATATTACATCAGGATAACAAAACAGAGTGCAGGGTACAATATTACATCAGGATAACAGAACAGAGTGCAGGGTACAATATTACATCAGGATAACAGAACAAAGTGCAGGGTACAATATTACATCAGGATAACAGAACAGAGTGCAGGGTACAATATTACATCAGGATAACAGAACAGAGTGCAGGGTACAATATTACATCAGGATAACAGAACAGAGTGCAGGGTACAATATTACATCAGGATAACAGAACAGAGTGCAGGGTACAATATTACATCAGGGTAACAGAACAGAGTGCAGGGTACAATATTACATCATGATAACAGAACAGAGTGCAGGGTACAATATTACATCAGGATAACAGAACAGAGTGCAGGGTACAATATTACATCAGGATAACAGAACAGAGCGCAGGGTACAATGTTACATCAGGGTAACAGAACAGAGTGCAGGGTACAATATTACATCAGGATAACAGAACAAAGTGCAGGGTACAATATTACATCAGGATAACAGAACAGAGTGCAGGGTACAATATTACATCAGGATAACAGAACAGAGTGCAGGGTACAATATTACATCAGGGTAACAGAACAGAGTGCAGGGTACAATATTACATCAGGGTAACAGAACAGAGTGCAGGGTACAATATTACATCAGGATAACAGAACAGAGTGCAGGGTACAATATTACATCAGGGTAACAGAACAGAGTGCAGGGTACAATATTACATCAGGGTAACAGAACAGAGCGCAGGGTACAATATTACATCAGGATAACAGGACCGAGCACAGGGTACAATATTACATCAGGATAACAGAACAAAGTGCAGGGTACAATATTACATCAGGGTAACAGAACAGAGCGCAGGGTACAATATTACATCAGGATAACAGGACCGAGCACAGGGTACAATATTACATCAGGATAACAGAACAAAGTGCAGGGTACAATATTACATCAGGATAACAGAACAGAGTGCAGGGTACAATATTACATCAGGGTAAGAGAACAGAGTGCAGGGTACAATATTACATCAGGATAACAGAACAGAGTGCAGGGTACAATATTACATCAGGGTAACAGAACAGAGTGCAGGGTACAATATTACATCAGGATAACAGAACAGAGTGCAGGGTACAATATTACATCAGGGTAAGAGAACAGAGTGCAGGGTACAATATTACATCAGAGTAACAGAACAGAGCGCAGGGTACAATATTACATCAGGATAACAGGACCGAGCACAGGGTACAATATTACATCAGGATAACAGAACAAAGTGCAGGGTACAATATTACATCAGGGTAACAGAACAGAGTGCAGGGTACAATATTACATCAGAGTAACAGAACAGAGTGCAGGGTACAATATTACATCAGAGTAACAGAACAGAGCGCAGGGTACAATATTACATCAGGATAACAGGACCGAGCACAGGGTACAATATTACATCAGGATAACAGAACAAAGTGCAGGGTACAATATTACATCAGGGTAACAGAACAGAGCGCAGGGTACAATATTACATCAGGATAACAGGACCGAGCACAGGGTACAATATTACATCAGGATAACAGAACAAAGTGCAGGGTACAATATTACATCAGGATAACAGAACAGAGTGCAGGGTACAATATTACATCAGGGTAAGAGAACAGAGTGCAGGGTACAATATTACATCAGGATAACAGAACAGAGTGCAGGGTACAATATTACATCAGGGTAACAGAACAGAGTGCAGGGTACAATATTACATCAGGATAACAGAACAGAGTGCAGGGTACAATATTACATCAGGGTAAGAGAACAGAGTGCAGGGTACAATATTACATCAGGGTAACAGAACAGAGTGCAGGGTACAATATTACATCAGGATAACAGAACAGAGTGCAGGGTACAATATTACATCAGGATAACAGAACAGAGTGCAGGGTACAATATTACATCAGGATAACAGAACAGAGAGCTGGGTACAATATTACATCAGGATAACAGAACAGAGCGCAGGGTACAATATTACATCAGGATAACAGAACAGAGCGCAGGGTACAATATTACATCATGATAACAGAACAGAGTGCAGGGTACAATATTACATCAGGATAACAGAACAGAGTGCAGGGTACAATATTACATCAGGATAACAGAACAGAGAGCAGGGTACAATATTACATCAGGGTAACAGAACAGAGTGCAGGGTACAATATTACATCAGGATAACAGAACAGAGCGCAGGGTACAATATTACATCAGGATAACAGAACAGAGTGCAGGGTACAATATTACATCAGGGTAACAGAACAGAGTGCAGACTACAATATTACATCAGGATAACAGAACAGAGTGCAGGGTACAATATTACATCAGGATAACAGAACAGAGCGCAGGGTACAATATTACATCAGGGTAACAGAACAGAGCGCAGGGTACAATATTACATCAGGGTAACAGAACAGAGCGCAGGGTACAATATTACATCAGGATAACAGGACCGAGCACAGGGTACAATATTACATCAGGATAACAGAACAGAGCGCAGGGTACAATATTACATCAGGATAACAGGACCGAGCGCAGGGTACAATATTACATCAGGATAACAGAACAGAGCGCAGGGTACAATATTACATCAGGATAACAGGACCGAGCACAGGGTACAATATTACATCAGAATAACAGAACAGAGCGCAGGGTACAATATTACATCAGGATAACAGAACAGAGCGCAGGGTACAATATTACATCAGGATAACAGAACAGAGTGCAGGGTACAATATTACATCAGGATAACAGAACAGAGCGCAGGGTACAATATTACATCAGGGTAACAGAACAGAGCGCAGGATACAATATTACATCAGGATAACAGAACAGAGCGCAGGGTACAATATTACATCAGGATAACAGGACCGAGCACAGGGTACAATATTACATCAGGATAACAGAACAGAGCGCAGGGTACAATATTACATCAGGATAACAGAACAAAGTGCAGGGTACAATATTACATCAAGGTAACAGAACAGAGCGCAGGGTACAATATTACATCAGGGTAACAGAACAGAGTGCAGGGTACAATATTACATCAGGATAACAGGACCGAGCACAGGGTACAATATTACATCAGGATAACAGAACAGAGTGCAGGGTACAATATTACATCAGGATAACAGAACAGAGCGCAGGGTACAATATTACATCAGGATAACAGAACAGAGTGCAGGGTACAATATTACATCAGGATAACAGAACAGAGTGCAGGGTACAATATTACATCAGGATAACAGAACAGAGTGCAGGGTACAATATTACATCAAGGTAACAGAACAGAGCGCAGGGTACAATATTACATCAGGATAACAGAACAGAGTGCAGGGTACAATATTACATCAGGATAACAGAACAAAGTGCAGGGTACAATATTACATCAAGGTAACAGAACAGAGCGCAGGGTACAATATTACATCAGGATAACAGAACAGAGTGCAGGGTACAATATTACATCAGGAAAACAGAACAGAGTGCAGGGTACAATATTACATCAGGATAACAGAACAGAGCGCAGGGTACAATATTACATCAGGAAAACAGGACAGAGTGCAGGGTACAATATTACATCAGGATAACAGGACCGAGCGCAGGGTACAATATTACATCAGGATAACAGAACAGAGCGCAGGGTACAATATTACATCAGGAAAACGGAACAGAGTGCAGGGTACAATATTACATCAGGATAACAGGACCGAGCACAGGGTACAATATTACATCAGGATAACAGGACCGAGCACAGGGTACAATATTACATCAGGATAACAGAACAAAGTGCAGGGTACAATATTACATCAGGATAACAGGACCGAGCACAGGGTACAATATTACATCAGGATAACAGAACAAAGTGCAGGGTACAATATTACATCAAGGTAACAGAACAGAGCGCAGGGTACAATATTACATCAGGATAACAGGACCGAGCACAGGGTACAATATTACATCAGGATAACAGGACCGAGCACAGGGTACAATATTACATCAGGATAACAGAACAAAGTGCAGGGTACAATATTACATCAGGATAACAGAACAGAGTGCAGGGTACAATATTACATCAGGATAACAGAACAGAGTGCAGGGTACAATATTACATCAGGGTAACAGAACAAAGTGCAGGGTACAATATTACATCAGGATAACAGAACAGAGTGCAGGGTACAATATTACATCAGGATAACAGAACAGAGCGTAGGGTACAATATTACATCAGGATAACAGAACAGAGTGCAGGGTACAATATTACATCAAGGTAACAGAACAGAGTGCAGGGTACAATATTACATCAGGATAACAGAACAAAGTGCAGGGTACAATATTACATCAGGGTAACAGAACAGAGCGCAGGGTACAATATTACATCAGGATAACAGAACAAAGTGCAGGGTACAATATTACATCAGGATAACAGAACAGAGTGCAGGGTACAATATTACATCAGGATAACAGGACCGAGCACAGGGTACAATATTACATCAGGATAACAGGACCGAGCACAGGGTACAATATTACATCAGGATAAGAGAACAGAGTGAAGGGTACAATATTACATCAGGATAACAGAACAGAGCGCAGGGTACAATATTACATCAGGATAACAGAACAGAGCGCAGGGTACAATATTACATCAGGATAACAGAACAGAGTGAAGGGTACAATATTACATCAGGATAACAGAACAGAGTGAAGGGTACAATATTACATCAGGATAACAGAACAGAGCGCAGGGTACAATATTACATCAGGATAACAGAACAGAGTGCAGGGTACAATATTACATCAGGATAACAGAACAGAGCGCAGGGTACAATATTACATCAGGATAACAGAACAGATCGCAGGGTACAATATTACATCAGGATAACAGAACAGAGCGCAGGGTACAATATTACATCAGGATAACAGAACAGAGTGCAGGGTACAATATTACATCAGGATAACAGAACAGAGCGCAGGGTACAATATTACATCAGGATAACAGAACAGAGCGCAGGGTACAATATTACATCAGGATAACAGAACAGATCGCAGGGTACAATATTACATCAGGATAACAGAACAGAGTGCAGGGTAAAATATTACATCAGGATAACAGAACAGAGTGCAGACTACAATATTACATCAGGATAACAGAACAAAGTGCAGGGTACAATATTACATCAGGGTAACAGAACAGAGCGCAGGGTACAATATTACATCAGGATAACAGAACAGAGTGCAGGGTACAATATTACATCAGGGTAACAGAACAGAGTGCAGGGTACAATATTACATCAGAGTAACAGAACAGAGCGCAGGGTACAATATTACATCAGGATAACAGAACAAAGTGCAGGGTACAATATTACATCAGGATAACAGGACCGAGCGCAGGGTACAATATTACATCAGGATAACAGAACAGAGCGCAGGGTACAATATTACATCAGGAAAACGGAACAGAGTGCAGGGTACAATATTACATCAGGATAACAGGACCGAGCACAGGGTACAATATTACATCAGGATAACAGGACCGAGCACAGGGTACAATATTACATCAGGATAACAGAACAAAGTGCAGGGTACAATATTACATCAGGATAACAGGACCGAGCACAGGGTACAATATTACATCAGGATAACAGAACAAAGTGCAGGGTACAATATTACATCAGGATAACAGGACCGAGCACAGGGTACAATATTACATCAGGATACAGAACAAAGTGCAGGGTACAATATTACATCAAGGTAACAGAACAGAGCGCAGGGTACAATATTACATCAGGATAACAGGACCGAGCACAGGGTACAATATTACATCAGGATAACAGGACCGAGCACAGGGTACAATATTACATCAGGATAACAGAACAAAGTGCAGGGTACAATATTACATCAGGATAACAGAACAGAGTGCAGGGTACAATATTACATCAGGATAACAGAACAGAGCGTAGGGTACAATATTACATCAGGATAACAGAACAGAGTGCAGGGTACAATATTACATCAAGGTAACAGAACAGAGTGCAGGGTACAATATTACATCAGGATAACAGAACAAAGTGCAGGGTACAATATTACATCAGGATAACAGAACAGAGTGCAGGGTACAATATTACATCAGGATAACAGAACAGAGCGTAGGGTACAATATTACATCAGGATAACAGAACAGAGTGCAGGGTACAATATTACATCAAGGTAACAGAACAGAGTGCAGGGTACAATATTACATCAGGATAACAGAACAAAGTGCAGGGTACAATATTACATCAGGGTAACAGAACAGAGCGCAGGGTACAATATTACATCAGGATAACAGAACAAAGTGCAGGGTACAATATTACATCAGGATAACAGAACAGAGTGCAGGGTACAATATTACATCAGGATAACAGGACCGAGCACAGGGTACAATATTACATCAGGATAACAGGACCGAGCACAGGGTACAATATTACATCAGGATAAGAGAACAGAGTGAAGGGTACAATATTACATCAGGATAACAGAACAGAGCGCAGGGTACAATATTACATCAGGATAACAGAACAGAGCGCAGGGTACAATATTACATCAGGATAACAGAACAGAGTGAAGGGTACAATATTACATCAGGATAACAGAACAGAGTGAAGGGTACAATATTACATCAGGATAACAGAACAGAGCGCAGGGTACAATATTACATCAGGATAACAGAACAGAGCGCAGGGTACAATATTACATCAGGATAACAGAACAGAGCGCAGGGTACAATATTACATCAGGATAACAGAACAGATCGCAGGGTACAATATTACATCAGGATAACAGAACAGAGTGCAGGGTAAAATATTACATCAGGATAACAGAACAGAGTGCAGACTACAATATTACATCAGGATAACAGAACAAAGTGCAGGGTACAATATTACATCAGGGTAACAGAACAGAGCGCAGGGTACAATATTACATCAGGATAACAGAACAGAGTGCAGGGTACAATATTACATCAGGGTAACAGAACAGAGTGCAGGGTACAATATTACATCAGAGTAACAGAACAGAGCGCAGGGTACAATATTACATCAGGATAACAGAACAAAGTGCAGGGTACAATATTACATCAGAGTAACAGAACAGAGTGCAGGGTACAATATTACATCAGGATAACAGAACAGAGTGCAGGGTACAATATTACATCAGAGTAACAGAACAGAGCGCAGGGGACAATATTACATCAGGATAACAGAACAAAGTGCAGGGTACAATATTACATCAGAGTAACAGAACAGAGTGCAGGGTACAATATTACATCAGGATAACAGAACAAAGTGCAGGGTACAATATTACATCAGAGTAACAGAACAGAGTGCAGGGTACAATATTACATCAGGATAACAGAACACAGTGCAGGGTACAATATTACATCATGATAACAGAACAAAGTGCAGGGTACAATATTACATCAGAGTAACAGAACAGAGCGCAGGGTACAATATTACATCATGATAACAGAACAGAGTGCAGGGTACAATATTACATCATGATAACAGAACAAAGTGCAGGGTACAATATTACATCAGGGTAACAGAACAGAGCGCAGGGTACAATATTACATCAGGATAACAGAACAGAGTGCAGGGTACAATATTACATCATGATAACAGAACAAAGTGCAGGGTACAATATTACATCAGAGTAACAGAACAGAGCGCAGGGTACAATATTACATCATGATAACAGAACAGAGTGCAGGGTACAATATTACATCAGAGTAACAGAACAGAGCGCAGGGTACAATATTACATCATGATAACAGAACAGAGTGCAGGGTACAATATTACATCAGGATAACAGAACAAAGTGCAGGGTACAATATTACATCAGGGTAACAGAACAGAGCGCAGGGTACAATATTACATCAGGATAACAGAACAGAGTGCAGGGTACAATATTACATCATGATAACAGAACAAAGTGCAGGGTACAATATTACATCAGGGTAACAGAACAGAGCGCAGGGTACAATATTACATCATGATAACAGAACAGAGTGCAGGGTACAATATTACATCATGATAACAGAACAAAGTGCAGGGTACAATATTACATCAGGGTAACAGAACAGAGCGCAGGGTACAATATTACATCATGATAACAGAACAGAGTGCAGGGTACAATATTACATCAGGGTAACAGAACAGAGCGCAGTGTACAATATTACATCAGGATAACAGAACAGAGTGCTGGGTACAATATTACATCAGAGTAACAGAACAGAGTGCAGGGTACAATATTACATCAGGATAACAGAACAGAGTGCTGGGTACAATATTACATCAGAGTAACAGAACAGAGTGCAGGGTACAATATTACATCAGGATAACAGAACAGAGTGCAGGGTACAATATTACATCAGGATAACAGAACAGAGCGCAGGGTACAATATTACATCAGGATAACAGAACAGAGCGCAGGGTACAATATTACATCAGGATAACAGAACAGAGTGCTGGGTACAATATTACATCAGAGTAACAGAACAGAGTGCAGGGTACAATATTACATCAGGATAACAGAACAGAGTGCAGGGTACAATATTACATCAGAGTAACAGAACAGAGTGCAGGGTACAATATTACATCAGGATAACAGAACAAAGTGCAGGGTACAATATTACATCAGGATAACAGAACAGAGTGCAGGGTACAATATTACATCAGGATAACAGAACAAAGTGCAGGGTACAATATTACATCAGGATAACAGAACAGAGTGCAGGGTACAATATTACATCAGGATAACAGAACAGAGTGCAGGGTACAATATTACATCAGGATAACAGAACAAAGTGCAGGGTACAATATTACATCAGGGTAACAGAACAGAGTGTAGGGTACAATATTACATCAGGGTAACAGAACAGAGTGTAGGGTACAATATTACATCAGGGTAACAGAACAGAGTGCAGGGTACAATATTACATCAGGATAACAGAACAGAGTGCAGGGTACAATATTACATCAGGATAACAGAACAGAGTGCAGGGTACAATATTACATCAGGATAACAGAACAGAGTGCAGGGTACAATATTACATCAGGATAACAGAACAGAGTGCAGGGTACAATATTACATCAGGATAACAGAACAAAGTGCAGGGTACAATATTACATCAGGGTAACAGAACAGAGTGTAGGGTACAATATTACATCAGGGTAACAGAACAGAGTGTAGGGTACAATATTACATCAGGGTAACAGAACAGAGTGCAGGGTACAATATTACATCAGGATAACAGAACAGAGTGCAGGGTACAATATTACATCAGGATAACAGAACAGAGCGCAGGGTACAATATTACATCAGGATAACAGAACAGAGTGCTGGGTACAATATTACATCAGAGTAACAGAACAGAGTGCAGGGTACAATATTACATCAGGATAACAGAACAGAGTGCAGGGTACAATATTACATCAGAGTAACAGAACAGAGTGCAGGGTACAATATTACATCAGGATAACAGAACAGAGTGCAGGGTACAATATTACATCAGGATAACAGAACAGAGTGCAGGGTACAATATTACATCAGGATAACAGAACAGAGTGCAGGGTACAATATTACATCAGGATAACAGAACAGAGTGCAGGGTACAATATTACATCAGGATAACAGAACAGAGTGCAGGGTACAATATTACATCAGGATAACAGAACAGAGTGCAGGGTACAATATTACATCAGGATAACAGAACAGAGTGCAGGGTACAATATTACATCAGGATAACAGAACAGAGTGCAGGGTACAATATTACATCAGGATAACAGAACAGAGTGCAGGGTACAATATTACATCAGGATAACAGAACAGAGTGCTGGGTACAATATTACATCAGAGTAACAGAACAGAGTGCAGGGTACAATATTACATCAGGATAACAGAACAGAGTGCAGGGTACAATATTACATCAGGATAACAGAACAGAGCGCAGGGTACAATATTACATCAGGATAACAGAACAGAGCGCAGGGTACAATATTACATCAGGATAACAGAACAGAGTGCTGGGTACAATATTACATCAGAGTAACAGAACAGAGTGCAGGGTACAATATTACATCAGGATAACAGAACAGAGTGCAGGGTACAATATTACATCAGAGTAACAGAACAGAGTGCAGGGTACAATATTACATCAGGATAACAGAACAGAGTGCTGGGTACAATATTACATCAGAGTAACAGAACAGAGTGCAGGGTACAATATTACATCAGGGTAACAGAACAGAGTGCAGGGTACAATATTACATCAGGATAACAGAACAGAGTGCAGGGTACAATATTACATCAGGATAACAGAACAGAGTGCAGGGTACAATATTACATCAGGATAACAGAACAGAGTGCAGGGTACAATATTACATCAGGATAACAGAACAGAGTGCAGGGTACAATATTACATCAGGATAACAGAACAGAGTGCAGGGTACAATATTACATCAGGATAACAGAACAGAGTGCAGGGTACAATATTACATCAGGATAACAGAACAGAGTGCAGGGTACAATATTACATCAGGATAACAGAACAGAGTGCTGGGTACAATATTACATCAGGATAACAGAACAGAGTGCTGGGTACAATATTACATCAGGATAACAGAACAGAGTGCTGGGTACAATATTACATCAGAGTAACAGAACAGAGTGCAGGGTACAATATTACATCAGGGTAACAGAACAGAGTGCAGGGTACAATATTACATCAGGATAACAGAACAGAGTGCAGGGTACAATATTACATCAGGATAACAGAACAGAGTGCAGGGTACAATATTACATCAGGATAACAGAACAGAGTGCAGGGTACAATATTACATCAGGCTAACAGAACAGAGTGCAGGGTACAATATTACATCAGGATAACAGAACAGAGTGCAGGGTACAATATTACATCAGGATAACAGAACAGAGTGCTGGGTACAATATTACATCAGAGTAACAGAACAGAGTGCAGGGTACAATATTACATCAGGGTAACAGAACAGAGTGCAGGGTACAATATTACATCAGGATAACAGAACAGAGTGCAGGGTACAATATTACATCAGGATAACAGAACAGAGTGCTGGGTACAATATTACATCAGAGTAACAGAACAGAGTGCAGGGTACAATATTACATCAGGGTAACAGAACAGAGTGCAGGGTACAATATTACATCAAGATAACAGAACAGAGTGCAGGGTACAATATTACATCAAGATAACAGAACAGAGTGCAGGGTACAATATTGCATCCGGATAACAGAACAGAGTGCAGGGTACAATATTACATCAGGATAACAGAACAGAGTGCAGGGTACAATATTACATCAGGGTAACAGAACAAAGTGCAGGGTATAATATTACATCAGGATAACAGAACAGAGTGCAGGGTACAATATTACATCAGGGTAACAGAACAGAGTGCAGGGTACAATATTACATCAGGATAACAGAACAGAGTGCAGGGTACAATATTACATCAGAGTAACAGAACAAAGTGCAGGGTATAATATTACATCAGGATAACAGAACAGAGTGCAGGGTACAATATTACATCATGATAACAGAACAGAGTGCAGGGTACAATATTACATCAGGGTAACAGAACAGAGTGCAGGGTACAATATTACATCAGGATAACAGAACAGAGTGCAGGGTACAATATTACATCAGGGTAACAGAACAGAGCGCAGGGTACAATATTACATCATGATAACAGAACAGAGTGCAGGGTACAATATTACATCAGAGTAACAGAACAGAGTGCAGGGTACAATATTACATCAGGATAACAGAACAGAGTGCAGGGTACAATATTACATCAGGATAACAGAACAGAGTGCAGGGTACAATATTACATCAGAGTAACAGAACAAAGTGCAGGGTATAATATTACATCAGGATAACAGAACAGAGTGCAGGGTACAATATTACATCAGGATAACAGAACAGAGTGCAGGGTACAATATTACATCAGAGTAACAGAACAAAGTGCAGGGTACAATATTACATCAGGGTAACAGAACAGAGTGCAGGGTACAATATTACATCAGGGTAACAGAACAGAGTGCAGGGTACAATATTACATCAGGGTAACAGAACAGAGTGCAGGGTACAATATTACATCATGATAACAGAACAGAGTGCAGGGTACAATATTACATCAGGGTAACAGAACAGAGTGCAGGGTACAATATTACATCAAGATAACAGAACAGAGTGCAGGGTACAATATTACATCAGGATAACAGAACAGAGTGCAGGGTACAATATTACATCAAGATAACAGAACAGAGTGCAGTGTACAATATTACATCAAGATAACAGAACAGAGTGCAGGGTACAATATTACATCAGGATAACAGAACAGAGTGCAGGGTACAATATTACATCAAGATAACAGAACAGAGTGCAGGGTACAATATTACATCAGGATAACAGAACAGAGTGCAGGGTACAATATTACATCAGGATAACAGAACAGAGTGCTGGGTACAATATTACATCAGGGTAACAGAACAGAGTGCAGGGTACAATATTACATCAGGATAACAGAACAAAGTGCAGGGTACAATATTACATCAGGGTAACAGAACAGAGCGCAGGGTACAATATTACATCAGGATAACAGAACAGAGCGCAGGGTACAATATTACATCAGAGTAACAGAACAGAGTGCAGGGTACAATATTACATCAGGGTAACAGAACAGAGTGCAGGGTACAATATTACATCAGAGTAACAGAACAGAGTGCAGGGTACAATATTACATCAGGATAACAGAACAGAGTGC
The DNA here is from genome assembly GCF_047496795.1 of Chiloscyllium punctatum. NCBI lineage: Eukaryota > Metazoa > Chordata > Chondrichthyes > Orectolobiformes > Hemiscylliidae > Chiloscyllium > Chiloscyllium punctatum. The sequence goes on from NW_027310278.1 coordinate 61,365, forward strand.
AGGGTACAATATTACATCAGAGTAACAGAACAGAGCGCAGGGTACAATATTACATCAGGATAACAGAACAGAGTGCAGGGTACAATATTACATCAGGATAACAGAACAGAGTGCAGGGTACAACATTACATCAGGATAACAGAACAGAGTGCAGGGTACAATATTACATCAGAGTAACAGAACAGAGTGCAGGGTACAATATTACATCAGGATAACAGAACAGAGTGCAGGGTACAATATTACATCAGAGTAACAGAACAGAGCGCAGGGTACAATATTACATCAGGATAACAGAACAGAGTGCAGGGTACAATATTACATCAGGATAACAGAACAGAGTGCAGGGTACAACATTACATCAGGATAACAGAACAGAGTGCAGGGTACAATATTACATCAGAGTAACAGAACAGAGTGCAGGGTACAATATTACATCAGGATAACAGAACAGAGTGCAGGGTACAATATTACATCAGGATAACAGAACAGAGTGCAGGGTACAATATTACATCAGGATAACAGAACAGAGTGCAGGGTACAATATTACATCAGGATAACAGAACAGAGTGCAGGGTACAATATTACATCAGGATAACAGAACAGAGCGCAGGGTACAATATTACATCAGGATAACAGAACAGAGTGCAGGGTACAATATTACATCAGGATAACAGAACAGAGCGCAGGGTACAATATTACATCAGGATAACAGAACAGAGTGCAGGGTACAATATTACATCAGGATAACAGAACAGAGCGCAGGGTACAATATTACATCAGGATAACAGAACAGAGTGCAGGGTACAATATTACATCAGGATAACAGAACAGAGTGCAGGGTACAATATTACATCAGGATAACAGAACAGAGCGCAGGGTACAATATTACATCAGGATAACAGAACAGAGTGCAGGGTACAATATTACATCAGGATAACAGAACAGAGTGCAGGGTACAATATTACATCAGGGTAACAGAACAAAGTGCAGGGTACAATATTACATCAGGGTAACAGAACAGAGTGCAGGGTACAATATTACATCAGGATAACAGAACAGAGTGCAGGGTACAATATTACATCAGAGTAACAGAACAAAGTGCAGGGTATAATATTACATCAGGATAACAGAACAGAGCGCAGGGTACAATATTACATCAGGGTAACAGAACAGAGTGCAGGGTACAATATTACATCAGAGTAACAGAACAGAGTGCAGGGTACAATATTACATCAAGATAACAGAACAGAGTGCAGGGTACAATATTACATCAGGATAACAGAACAGAGTGCAGGGTACAATATTACATCAGGATAACAGAACAGAGTGCAGGGTACAATATTACATCAGGATAACAGAACAGAGTGCAGGGTACAATATTACATCAGGATAACAGAACAGAGCGCAGGGTACAATATTACATCAGGATAACAGAACAGAGTGCAGGGTACAATATTACATCAGGGTAACAGAACAGAGTGCAGGGTACAATATTACATCAGGGTAACAGAACAGAGTGCAGGGTACAATATTACATCAGGATAACAGAACAGAGTGCAGGGTACAATATTACATCAGGGTAACAGAACAGAGTGCAGGGTACAATATTACATCAGGATAACAGAACAGAGTGCAGGGTACGATATTACATCAGGGTAACAGAACAGAGTGCAGGGTACAATATTACATCAGGATAACAGAACAGAGTGCAGGGTACAATATTACATCAGGGTAACAGAACAGAGTGCAGGGTACAATATTACATCAGGATAACAGAACAGAGTGCAGGGTACAATATTACATCAGGATAACAGAACAGAGTGCAGGGTACAATATTACATCAGGGTAACAGAACAGAGTGCAGGGTACAATATTACATCAGGGTAACAGAACAGAGTGCAGGGTACAATATTACATCAGGATAACAGAACAGAGTGCAGGGTACAATATTACATCAGGATAACAGAACAGAGTGCAGGGTACAATATTACATCAGGGTAACAGAACAGAGTACAGGGTACAATATTACATCAGGATAACAGAACAGAGTACAGGGTACAATATTACATCAAGATAACAGAACAGAGTGCAGGGTACAATATTACATCAAGATAACAGAACAGAGTGCAGGGTACAATATTAATCAGGATAACAGAACAGAGTGCAGGGTACAATATTACATCAGGGTAACAGAACAGAGTACAGGGTACAATATTACATCAGGATAACAGAACAGAGTGCAGGGTACAATATTACATCAGGGTAACAGAACAGAGTACAGGGTACAATATTACATCAGGATAACAGAACAGAGTACAGGGTACAATATTACATCAAGATAACAGAACAGAGTGCAGGGTACAATATTAATCAGGATAACAGAACAGAGTGCAGGGTACAATATTACATCAGGATAACAGAACAGAGTGCAGGGTACAACATTACATCAGGATAACAGAACAGAGTGCAGGGTACAATATTACATCATGATAACAGAACAGAGTGCAGGGTACAATATTACATCAGGATAACAGAACAGAGTACAGGGTACAATATTACATCAAGATAACAGAACAGAGTGCAGGGTACAATATTACATCAGAGTAACAGAACAGAGTGCAGGGTACAATATTACATCAGAGTAACAGAACAGAGTGCAGGGTACAATATTACATCAGAGTAACAGAACAGAGTGCAGGGTACAATATTACATCAGGATAACAGAACAGAGTGCAGGGTACAATATTACATCAGGGTAACAGAACAGAGTGCAGGGTACAATATTACATCAGGATAACAGAACAGAGTGCAGGGTACAATATTACATCAGGATAACAGAACAGAGTGCAGGGTACAACATTACATCAGGATAACAGAACAGAGTGCAGGGTACAACATTACATCAGGATAACAGAACAGAGTGCAGGGTACAATATTACATCAAGATAACAGAACAGAGTGCAGGGTACAACATTACATCAGGATAACAGAACAGAGTGCAGGGTACAATATTACATCAGGATAACAGAACAGAGTGCAGGGTACAACATTACATCAAGATAACAGAACAGAGTGCAGGGTACAATATTACATCAGGATAACAGAACAGAGTGCAGGGTACAACATTACATCAAGATAACAGAACAGAGTGCAGGGTACAACATTACATCAAGATAACAGAACAGAGTGCAGGGTACAACATTACATCAGGATAACAGAACAGAGTGCAGGGTACAATATTACATCAAGATAACAGAACAGAGTGCAGGGTACAATATTACATCAGGGAAACAGAACAGAGTGCAGGGTACAACATTACATCAGGATAACAGAACAGAGTGCAGGGTACAACATTACATCAGGATAACAGAACAGAGTGCAGGGTACAACATTACATCAAGATAACAGAACAGAGTGCAGGGTACAACATTACATCAGGATAACAGAACAGAGTGCAGGGTACAACATTACATCAAGATAACAGAACAGAGCGCAGGGTACAATATTACATCATGATAACAGAACAGAGCGCAGGATACAATATTACATCATGATAACAGAACAGAGTGCAGGGTACAATATTACATCATGATAACAGAACAGAGCGCAGGATACAATATTACATCAGGGTAACAGAACAGAGTGCAGGGTACAATATTACATCATGATAACAGAACAGAGCGCAGGATACAATATTACATCAGGGTAACAGAACAGAGTGCAGGGTACAATATTACATCATGATAACAGAACAGAGCGCAGGGTACAATATTACATCATGATAACAGAACAGAGTGCAGGATACAATATTACATCATGATAACAGAACAGAGTGCAGGGTACAACATTACATCAGGATAACAGAACAGAGTGCAGGGTACAATATTACATCATGATAACAGAACAGAGTGCAGGGTACAATATTACGTCATGATAACAGAACAGAGTGCAGGATACAATATTACATCATGATAACAGAACAGAGTGCAGGGTACAACATTACATCAGGATAACAGAACAGAGTGCAGGGTACAATATTACATCATGATAACAGAACAGAGTGCAGGGTACAACATTACATCAAGATAACAGAACAGAGCGCAGGGTACAATATTACATCAAGATAACAGAACAGAGTGCAGGGTACAACATTACATCAGGATAACAGAACAGAGTGCAGGGTACAATATTACATCAAGATAACAGAACAGAGCGCAGGGTACAATATTACATCAAGATAACAGAACAGAGTGCAGGGTACAATATTACATCAGGGTAACAGAACAGAGTGCAGGGTACAACATTACATCAGGATAACAGAACAGAGTGCAGGGTACAATATTACATCAGGGTAACAGAACAGAGCGCAGGGTACAATATTACATCAAGATAACAGAACAGAGTGCAGGGTACAATATTACATCAGGGTAACAGAACAGAGTGCAGGGTACAATATTACATCAGGATAACAGAACAGAGTGCAGGGTACAATATTACATCAGGATAACAGAACAGAGTGCAGGGTACAATATTACATCATGATAACAGAACAGAGTGCAGGGTACAATATTACATCATGATAACAGAACAGAGTGCAGGGTACAATATTACATCAGGGTAACAGAACAGAGTGCAGGGTACAATATTACATCATGATAACAGAACAGAGTGCAGGGTACAACATTACATCAAGATAACAGAACAGAGTGCAGGGTACAACATTACATCAGGATAACAGAACAGAGTGCAGGGTACAATATTACATCATGATAACAGAACAGAGTGCAGGGTACAACATTACATCAAGATAACAGAACAGAGCGCAGGGTACAATATTACATCAAGATAACAGAACAGAGTGCAGGGTACAACATTACATCAGGATAACAGAACAGAGTGCAGGGTACAATATTACATCAGGATAACAGAACAAAGTGCAGGGTACAATATTACATCATGATAACAGAACAGAGTGCAGGGTACAATATTACATCAGGATAACAGAACAGAGTGCAGGGTACAATATTACATCAGGATAACAGAACAGTGTGCAGGGTACAACATTACATCAGGATAACAGAACAGAGTGCAGGGTACAATATTACATCAAGATAACAGAACAGAGTGCAGGGTACAATATTACATCAGGATAACAGAACAGAGTGCAGGGTACAATATTACATCAGGATAACAGAACAGTGTGCAGGGTACAACATTACATCAGGATAACAGAACAGAGTGCAGGGTACAATATTACATCATGATAACAGAACAGAGTGCAGGGTACAACATTACATCAAGATAACAGAACAGAGCGCAGGGTACAATATTACATCAAGATAACAGAACAGAGTGCAGGGTACAACATTACATCAGGATAACAGAACAGAGTGCAGGGTACAATATTACATCAGGATAACAGAACAGAGTGCAGGGTACAACATTACATCAAGATAACAGAACAGAGTGCAGGGTACAACATTACATCAGGATAACAGAACAGAGTGCAGGGTACAATATTACATCAAGATAACAGAACAGAGTGCAGGGTACAACATTACATCAGGATAACAGAACAGAGTGCAGGGTACAACATTACATCAAGATAACAGAACAGAGTGCAGGGTACAACATTACATCAAGATAACAGAACAGAGTGCAGGGTACAATATTACATCATGATAACAGAACAGAGTGCAGGGTACAATATTACATCAGGATAACAGAACAGAGTGCAGGGTACAATATTACATCAGGGTAACAGAACAGAGTGCAGGGTACAATATTACATCAGAGTAACAGAACAAAGTGCAGGGTACAATATTACATCAGAGTAACAGAACAAAGTGCAGGGTACAATATTACATCAGAGTAACAGAACAAAGTGCAGGTACAATATTACATCAGGATAACAGAACAGAGTGCAGGGTACAACATTACATCAGGATAACAGAACAGAGTGCAGGGTACAATATTACATCAGGGTAACAGAACAGAGTGCAGGGTACAATATTACATCAGAGTAACAGAACAAAGTGCAGGGTACAATATTACATCAGGGTAACAGAACAGAGTGCAGGCTACAATATTACATCAGGATAACAGAACAGAGCGCAGGGTACAACATTACATCAAGATAACAGAACAGAGTGCAGGGTACAATATTACATCAGGATAACAGAACAGAGTGCAGGGTACAATATTACATCAGGATAACAGAACAGAGTGCAGGGTACAATATTACATCAGGATAACAGAACAGAGTGCAGGGTACAATATTACATCAGGGTAACAGAACAGAGTGCAGGGTACAATATTACATCAGGATAACAGAACAAAGTGCAGGGTACAATATTACATCAGGATAACAGAACAGAGTGCAGGGTACAATATTACATCAGGATAACAGAACAAAGTGCAGGGTACAATATTACATCAGGATAACAGAACAGAGCGCAGGGTACAACATTACATCAAGATAACAGAACAGAGTGCAGGGTACAATATTACATCAAGATAACAGAACAGAGTGCAGGGTACAATATTACATCAGGGTAACAGAACAGAGCGCAGGGTACAATATTACATCAGGGTAACAGAACAGAGTGCAGGGTACAATATTACATCAGGATAACAGAACAGAGTGCAGGGTACAATATTACATCAAGATAACAGAACAGAGTGCAGGGTACAACATTACATCAAGATAACAGAACAGAGTGCAGGGTACAATATTACATCAGAGTAACAGAACAGAGTGCAGGGTACAATATTACATCAAGATAACAGAACAGAGTGCAGGGTACAATATTACATCAGGGTAACAGAACTGAGTGCAGGGTACAATATTACATCAGGATAACAGAACAGAGTGCAGGGTACAATATTACATCAGGATAACAGAACAAAGTGCAGGGTACAATATTACATCAGAGTAACAGAACAGAGTGCAGGGTACAATATTACATCAGAGTAACAGAACAGAGTGCAGGGTACAATATTACATCAGGATAACAGAACAAAGTGCAGGGTACAATATTACATCAGAGTAACAGAACAGAGTGCAGGGTACAATATTACATCAGGATAACAGAACAGAGTACAGGGTACAATATTACATCAAGATAACAGAACAGAGTGCAGGGTACAATATTACATCAGGATAACAGAACAGAGTGCAGGATACAATATTACATCAGGATAACAGAACAGATTGCAGGGTACAATATTACATCATGATAACAGAACAGAGCGCAGGGTACAATATTACATCAGGATAACAGAACAAAGTGCAGGGTACAATATTACATCAGGATAACAGAACAGAGTGCAGGGTACAATATTACATCAGGATAACAGAACAGAGTGCAGGATACAATATTACATCAGGATAACAGAACAGAGTGCAGGGTACAATATTACATCATGATAACAGAACTGAGTGCAGGGTACAATATTACATCAGGATAACAGAACAAAGTGCAGGGTACAATATTACATCAGGATAACAGAACAGAGCGCAGGGTACAATATTACATCAGGATAACAGAACAGAGTGCAGGGTACAATATTACATCAGGATAACAGAACAAAGTGCAGGGTACAATATTACATCAGGATAACAGAACAGAGTGCAGGGTACAATATTACATCAGGATAACAGAACAGAGTGCAGGGTACAACATTACATCAGGATAACAGAACAGAGTGCAGGGTACAATATTACATCATGATAACAGAACAGAGTGCAGGGTACAATATTACATCAGGATAACAGAACAGAGTGCAGGGTACAATATTACATCAGGATAACAGAACAGAGCGCAGGGTACAATATTACATCATGATAACAGAACAGAGTGCAGGGTACAATATTACATCAGAGTAACAGAACTGAGTGCAGGGTACAATATTACATCAGGATAACAGAACAGAGTGCAGGGTACAATATTACATCATGATAACAGAACAGAGTGCAGGGTACAATATTACATCAGGATAACAGAACAGAGTGCAGGGTACAATATTACATCATGATAACAGAACAGAGTGCAGGGTACAATATTACATCAGGATAACAGAACAGAGTGCAGGGTACAATATTACATCATGATAACAGAACAGAGTGCAGGGTACAATATTACATCAGGATAACAGAACAGAGTGCAGGGTACAATATTACATCATGATAACAGAACAGAGTGCAGGGTACAATATTACATCATGATAACAGAACAGAGTGCAGGGTACAATATTACATCATGATAACAGAACAGAGTGCAGGGTACAATATTACATCATGATAACAGAACAGAGTGCAGGGTACAACATTACATCAGGATAACAGAACAGAGTGCAGGGTACAATATTACATCAGAGTAACAGAACAGAGTGCAGGGTACAATATTACATCATGATAACAGAACAGAGTGCAGGGTACAATATTACATCAGGATAACAGAACTGAGTGCAGGGTACAATATTACATCATGATAACAGAACAGAGTGCAGGGTACAATATTACATCAGGATAACAGAACTGAGTGCAGGGTACAATATTACATCATGATAACAGAACAGAGTGCAGGGTACAATATTACATCAGGATAACAGAACTGAGTGCAGGGTACAATATTACATCATGATAACAGAACAGAGTGCAGGGTACAATATTACATCAGGATAACAGAACTGAGTGCAGGGTACAATATTACATCATGATAACAGAACAGAGTGCAGGGTACAACATTACATCAGGATAACAGAACAGAGTGCAGGGTACAATATTACATCATGATAACAGAACAGAGTGCAGGGTACAATATTACATCAGGATAACAGAACTGAGTGCAGGGTACAATATTACATCATGATAACAGAACAGAGTGCAGGGTACAATATTACATCAGGATAACAGAACTGAGTGCAGGGTACAATATTACATCATGATAACAGAACAGAGTGCAGGGTACAATATTACATCAGGATAACAGAACTGAGTGCAGGGTACAATATTACATCATGATAACAGAACAGAGTGCAGGGTACAACATTACATCAGGATAACAGAACAGAGTGCAGGGTACAATATTACATCATGATAACAGAACAGAGTGCAGGGTACAATATTACATCAGGATAACAGAACTGAGTGCAGGGTACAATATTACATCAGGATAACAGAACAGAGTGCAGGGTACAATATTACATCATGATAACAGAACAGAGTGCAGGGTACAATATTACATCATGATAACAGAACAGAGTGCAGGGTACAATATTACATCATGATAACAGAACAGAGTGCAGGGTACAATATTACATCAGGATAACAGAACTGAGTGCAGGGTACAATATTACATCATGATAACAGAACAGAGTGCAGGGTACAACATTACATCAGGATAACAGAACAGAGTGCAGGGTACAATATTACATCATGATAACAGAACAGAGTGCAGGGTACAATATTACATCAGGATAACAGAACTGAGTGCAGGGTACAATATTACATCATGATAACAGAACAGAGTGCAGGGTACAATATTACATCAGGATAACAGAACAGAGTGCAGGGTACAATATTACATCAGGATAACAGAACAGAGTGCAGGGTACAATATTACATCAGGATAACAGAACAGAGCGCAGGGTACAATATTACATCAGGATAACAGAACAGAGTGCAGGGTACAATATTACATCAGGATAACAGAACAGAGTGCAGGGTACAATATTACATCAGGATAACAGAACAGAGCGCAGGGTACAATATTACATCAGGGTAACAGAACAGAGTGCAGGGTACAATATTACATCAGGATAACAGAACAGAGTGCAGGGTACAATATTACATCAGGATAACAGAACAGAGCGCAGGGTACAATATTACATCAGGATAACAGAACAGAGTGCAGGGTACAATATTACATCAGGATAACAGAACAAAGTGCAGGGTACAATATTACATCAGGATAACAGAACAGAGTGCAGGGTACAATATTACATCATGATAACAGAACAGAGCGCAGGGTACAATATTACATCATGATAACAGAACAGAGCGCAGGGTACAATATTACATCAGGATAACAGAACAAAGTGCAGGGTACAATATTACATCATGATAACAGAACAGAGCGCAGGGTACAATATTACATCATGATAACAGAACAGAGCGCAGGGTACAATATTACATCATGATAACAGAACAGAGCGCAGGGTACAATATTACATCAGGATAACAGAACAAAGTGCAGGGTACAATATTACATCAGGATAACAGAACAAAGTGCAGGGTACAATATTACATCATGATAACAGAACAGAGTGCAGGGTACAATATTACATCAGGATAACAGAACAGAGTGCAGGGTACAATATTACATCAGGATAACAGAACAGAGTGCAGGGTACAATATTACATCAGGATAACAGAACAGAGTGCAGGGTACAATATTACATCAGGATAACAGAACAGAGTGCAGGGTACAATATTACATCATGATAACAGAACAGAGTGCAGGGTACAATATTACATCAGGATAACAGAACAGAGTGCAGGGTACAATATTACATCAGGATAACAGAACAAAGTGCAGGGTACAATATTACATCAGGATAACAGAACAGAGTGCAGGGTACAATATTACATCATGATAACAGAACAGAGTGCAGGGTACAATATTACATCAGGATAACAGAACAGAGTGCAGGGTACAATATTACATCAGGATAACAGAACAGAGTGCAGGGTACAATATTACATCAGGATAACAGAACAGAGTGCAGGGTACAATATTACATCAGGATAACAGAACAGAGCGCAGGGTACAATATTACATCATGATAACAGAACAGAGTGCAGGGTACAATATTACATCAGGATAACAGAACTGAGTGCAGGGTACAATATTACATCAGGATAACAGAACAAAGTGCAGGGTACAATATTACATCAGGATAACAGAACAGAGTGCAGGGTACAATATTACATCAGGATAACAGAACAAAGTGCAGGGTACAATATTACATCAGGATAACAGAACAGAGTGCAGGGTACAATATTACATCAGGATAACAGAACAAAGTGCAGGGTACAATATTACATCAGGATAACAGAACAGAGTGCAGGGTACAATATTACATCAGGATAACAGAACAGAGTGCAGGGTACAACATTACATCAGGATAACAGAACAGAGTGCAGGGTACAATATTACATCAGGATAACAGAACAGAGTGCAGGGTACAATATTACATCAGGGTAACAGAACAGAGTGCAGGGTACAATATTACATCAGGATAACAGAACAGAGTGCAGGGTACAATATTACATCAGGATAACAGAACAGAGTGCAGGGTACAATATTACATCAGGATAACAGAACAGAGTGCAGGGTACAATATTACATCAGGATAACAGAACAGAGTGCAGGGTACAATATTACATCAGGATAACAGAACAGAGTGCAGGGTACAATATTACATCAGGATAACAGAACAGAGTGCAGGGTACAATATTACATCAGGATAACAGAACAGAGTGCAGGGTACAATATTACATCAGGATAACAGAACAGAGTGCAGGGTACAACATTACATCAGGATAACAGAACAGAGTGCAGGGTACAATATTACATCAGGATAACAGAACAGAGTGCAGGGTACAATATTACATCAGGATAACAGAACAGAGCGCAGGGTACAATATTACATCAGGATAACAGAACAGAGTGCAGGGTACAATATTACATCAGGATAACAGAACAGAGTGCAGGGTACAATATTACATCAAGATAACAGAACAGAGCGCAGGGTACAATATTACATCAGGATAACAGAACAGAGTGCACGGTACAATATTACATCAGGATAACAGAACAAAGTGCAGGGTACAATATTACATCAGGATAACAGAACAGAGTGCAGGGTACAATATTACATCAGGATAACAGAACAGAGTGCAGGGTACAATATTACATCAGGGTAACAGAACAGAGTGCACGGTACAATATTACATCAGGATAACAGAACAGAGTGCAGGGTACAATATTACATCAGGATAACAGAACAGAGTGCAGGGTACAATATTACATCAAGATAACAGAACAGAGTGCAGGGTACAATATTACATCAGGGTAACAGAACAGAGTGCACGGTACAATATTACATCAGGATAACAGAACAGAGTGCAGGGTACAATATTACATCATGATAACAGAACAGAGCGCAGGGTACAATATTACATCAAGATAACAGAACAGAGTGCAGGGTACAATATTACATCAGGATAACAGAACAGAGTGCAGGGTACAATATTACATCAAGATAACAGAACAGAGTGCAGGGTACAATATTACATCAGGATAACAGAACAGAGTGCACGGTACAATATTACATCAGGATAACAGAACAAAGTGCAGGGTACAATATTACATCAGGATAACAGAACAGAGTGCAGGGTACAATATTACATCAAGATAACAGAACAGAGTGCAGGGTACAATATTACATCAGGATAACAGAACAGAGTGCACGGTACAATATTACATCAGGGTAACAGAACAGAGTGCAGGGTACAATATTACATCAGGATAACAGAACAAAGTGCAGGGTACAATATTACATCAGGGTAACAGAACAGAGTGCAGGGTACAATATTACATCAGGATAACAGAACAGAGTGCAGGGTACAATATTACATCAGGATAACAGAACAGAGTGCTGGGTACAATATTACATCATGATAACAGAACAGAGTGCAGGGTACAATATTACATCATGATAACAGAACAGAGTGCAGGGTACAATATTACATCAGGATAACAGAACAGAGCGCAGGGTACAATATTACATCAGGATAACAGAACAGAGTGCTGGGTACAATATTACATCAGGATAACAGAACAGAGTGCAGGGTACAATATTACATCAGGATAACAGAACAGAGTGCAGGGTACAATATTACATCAAGATAACAGAACAGAGTGCAGGGTACAATATTACATCAGGATAACAGAACAGAGTGCAGGGTACAATATTACATCAGGATAACAGAACAGAGTGCAGGGTACAATATTACATCAAGATAACAGAACAGAGTGCAGGGTACAATATTACATCAGGATAACAGAACAGAGCGCAGGGTACAATATTACATCAGGATAACAGAACAGAGTGCTGGGTACAATATTACATCAGGATAACAGAACAGAGTGCAGGGTACAATATTACATCAAGATAACAGAACAGAGTGCAGGGTACAATATTACATCAAGATAACAGAACAGAGCGCAGGGTACAATATTACATCAGGATAACAGAACAGAGTGCAGGGTACAATATTACATCAAGATAACAGAACAGAGTGCAGGGTACAATATTACATCAGGATAACAGAACAGAGTGCAGGGTACAATATTACATCATGATAACAGAACAGAGTGCAGGATACAATATTACATCAGGATAACAGAACAGAGTGCAGGGTACAATATTACATCAAGATAACAGAACAGAGTGCAGGGTACAATATTACATCAGGATAACAGAACAAAGTGCAGGGTACAATATAACATCAGGATAACAGAACAAAGTGCAGGGTACAATATAACATCAGAGTAACAGAACAGAGTGCAGGGTACAATATTACATCAGGATAACAGAACAGAGTGCAGGGTACAATATTACATCAGGATAACAGAACAGAGTGCAGGGTACAATATTACATCAGGATAACAGAACAGAGTGCAGGGTACAATATTACATCAGAGTAACAGAACAGAGTGCAGGGTACAATATTACATCAGGATAACAGAACAGAGTGCAGGGTACAATATTACATCAGAGTAACAGAACAGAGTGCAGGGTACAATATTACATCAGAGTAACAGAACAGAGCGCAGGGTACAATATTACATCAGAGTAACACAACAGAGTGCAGGGTACAATATTACATCAGGATAACAGAACAAAGTGCAGGGTACAATATTACATCAGAGTAACAGAACAGAGTGCAGGGTACAATATTACATCAGAGTAACAGAACAGAGCGCAGGGTACAATATTACATCAGAGTAACAGAACAGAGTGCAGGGTACAATATTACATCAGGATAACAGAACAGAGCGCAGGGTACAATATTACATCAAGATAACAGAACAGAGTGCAGGGTACAATATTACATCAGGATAACAGAACAGAGTGCAGGGTACAATATTACATCAGGGTAACAGAACAGAGCGCAGGGTACAATATTACATCAGAGTAACAGAACAGAGCGCAGGGTACAATATTACATCAGGGAAACAGAACAAAGTGCAGGGTACAATATTACATCAGGATAACAGAACAGAGTGCAGGGTACAATATTACATCAGGATAACAGAACAGAGTGCAGGGTACAATATTACATCAGGATTACAGAACAGAGTGCAGGGTACAATATTACATCAGGATAACAGAACAGAGTGCAGGGTACAATATTACATCAGAGTAACAGAACAGAGTGCAGGGTACAATATTACATCAGGATAACAGAACAGAGTGCAGGGTACAATATTACATCAGAGTAACAGAACAGAGTGCAGTGTACAGTATTACATCAGGATAACAGAACAGAGTGCAGGGTACAATATTACATCAGGATAACAGAACAGAGTGCAGGGTACAATATTACATCAGGATAACAGAACAGAGTGCAGGGTACAATATTACATCAGGATAACAGAACAGAGTGCAGTGTACAGTATTACATCAGGATAACAGAACAGAGTGCAGGGTACAATATTACATCAGGATAACAGAACAGAGTGCAGGGTACAATATTACATCAGGATAACAGAACAGAGTGCAGGGTACAATATTACATCAGGATAACAGAACAGAGTGCAGGGTACAATATTACATCAGAGTAACAGAACAGAGTGCAGGGTACAATATTACATCATGATAACAGAACAGAGTGCAGGGTACAATATTACATCATGATAACAGAACAGAGTGCAGGGTACAATATTACATCAGGATAACAGAACAGAGTGCAGGGTACAATATTACATCAGGATAACAGAACAGAGTGCAGGGTACAATATTACATCAGGATAACAGAACAGAGTGCAGGGTACAATATTACATCAGGATAACAGAACAGAGTGCAGGGTACAATATTACATCAGGATAACAGAACAGAGTGCAGGGTACAATATTACATCAGGATAACAGAACAGAGTGCAGGGTACAATATTACATCAGAGTAACAGAACAGAGCGCAGGGTACAATATTACATCAGGATAACAGAACAGAGCGCAGGGTACAATATTACATCAGGATAACAGAACAGAGCGCAGTGTACAATATTACATCAGGATAACAGAACAGAGCGCAGGGTACAATATTACATCAGGATAACAGAACAGAGCGCAGGGTACAATATTACATCAGAGTAACAGAACAGAGTGCAGGGTACAATATTACATCAGAGTAACAGAACAGAGTGCAGGGTACAATATTACATCAGGATAACAGAACAGAGCGCAGGGTACAATATTACATCAGGATAACAGAACAGAGCGCAGGGTACAATATTACATCAGGATAACAGAACAGAGTGCAGGGTACAATATTACATCAGAGTAACAGAACAGAGTGCAGGGTACAATATTACATCAGGATAACAGAACAGAGTGCAGGGTACAATATTACATCAGGAAAACAGAACAGAGTGCAGGGTACAATATTACATCAGAGTAACAGAACAGAGTGCAGGGTACAATATTACATCAGAGTAACAGAACAGAGTGCAGGGTACAATATTACATCAGGATAACAGAACAGAGTGCAGGGTACAATATTACATCAGAGTAACAGAACAGAGTGCAGGGTACAATATTACATCAGAGTAACAGAACAGAGTGCAGGGTACAATATTACATCAGGATAACAGAACAGAGTGCAGGGTACAATATTACATCAGGATAACAGAACAGAGCGCAGGGTACAATATTACATCAGGATAACAGAACAGAGTGCAGGGTACAATATTACATCAGGATAACAGAACAGAGCGCAGGGTACAATATTACATCAGGATAACAGAACAGAGTGCAGGGTATAATATTACATCAGGGTAACAGAACAGAGTGCAGGGTACAATATTACATCAGGGTAACAGAACAGAGCGCAGGGTACAATATTACATCAGGGTAACAGAACAGAGTGCAGGGTACAATATTACATCAGGATAACAGAACAGAGTGCAGGGTACAATATTACATCAGGATAACAGAACAGAGCGCAGGGTACAATATTACATCAGGGTAACAGAACAGAGTGCAGGGTACAATATTACATCAGGATAACAGAACAGAGCGCAGGGTACAATATTACATCAGGGTAACAGAACTGAGTGCAGGGTACAATATTACATCAGGATAACAGAACAGAGCGCAGGGTACAATATTACATCAGGATAACAGAACAGAGTGCAGGGTATAATATTACATCAGGGTAACAGAACAGAGTGCAGGGTACAATATTACATCAGGATAACAGAACAGAGCGCAGGGTACAATATTACATCAGGATAACAGAACAGAGTGCAGGGTACAATATTACATCAGGGTAACAGAACAGAGTGCAGGGTACAATATTACATCAGGATAACAGAACAGAGTGCAGGGTACAATATTACATCAGGATAACAGAACAGTGCGCAGGGTACAATATTACATCAGGATAACAGAACAGAGTGCAGGGTACAATATTACATCAGGGTAACAGAACAGAGTGCAGGGTACAATATTACATCAGGATAACAGAACAGAGTGCAGGGTACAATATTACATCAGGATAACAGAACAGAGTGCAGGGTACAATATTACATCAGGATAACAGAACAGTGCGCAGGGTACAATATTACATCAGGATAACAGAACAGTGCGCAGGGTACAATATTACATCAGGATAACAGAACAGAGTGCAGGGTACAATATTACATCAGAGTAACAGAACAGAGTGCAGGGTACAATATTACATCAGAGTAACAGAACAGAGCGCAGGGTACAATATTACATCAGAGTAACAGAACAGAGTGCAGGGTACAATATTACATCAGGATAACAGAACAGAGCGCAGGGTACAATATTACATCAGGATAACAGAACAGAGTGCAGGGTAGAATATTACATCAGGATAACAGAACAGAGCGCAGGGTACAATATTACATCAGGATAACAGAACAGAGCGCAGGGTAGAATATTACATCAGGATAACAGAACAGAGCGCAGGGTACAATATTACATCAGGATAACAGAACAGAGTGCAGGGTACAATATTACATCAGGATAACAGAACAGAGTGCAGGGTACAATATTACATCAGAGTAACAGAACAGAGTGCAGGGTACAATATTACATCAGAGTAACAGAACAGAGCGCAGGGTACAATATTACATCAGAGTAACAGAACAGAGTGCAGGGTACAATATTACATCAGGATAACAGAACAGAGCGCAGGGTACAATATTACATCAGGATAACAGAACAGAGTGCAGGGTACAATATTACATCAGAGTAACAGAACAGAGCGCAGGGTACAATATTACATCAGGATAACAGAACAGAGCGCAGGGTAGAATATTACATCAGGATAACAGAACAGAGTGCAGGGTACAATATTACATCAGGATAACAGAACCGAGTGCAGGGTACAATATTACATCAGAGTAACAGAACAGAGCGCAGGGTACAATATTACATCAGGATAACAGAACAGAGCGCAGGGTAGAATATTACATCAGGATAACAGAACAGAGCGCAGGGTACAATATTACATCAGGATAACAGAACAGTGTGCAGGGTACAATATTACATCAGAGTAACAGAACAGAGTGCAGGGTACAATATTACATCAGAGTAACAGAACAGAGCGCAGGGTACAATATTACATCAGAGTAACAGAACAGAGCGCAGGGTACAATATTACATCAGAGTAACAGAACAGAGCGCAGGGTAGAATATTACATCAGGATAACAGAACAGAGTGCAGGGTACAATATTACATCAGGATAACAGAACAGAGTGCAGGGTACAATATTACATCAGGATAACAGAACAGAGCGCAGGGTACAATATTACATCAGGATAACAGAACAGAGCGCAGGGTACAATATTACATCAGGATAACAGAACAGAGCGCAGGGTAGAATATTACATCAGGATAACAGAACAGAGTGCAGGGTACAATATTACATCAGGATAACAGAACAGAGTGCAGGGTACAATATTACATCAGAGTAACAGAACAGAGCGCAGGGTACAATATTACATCAGGATAACAGAACAGAGCGCAGGGTACAATATTACATCAGGATAACAGAACAGAGTGCAGGGTACAATATTACATCAGAGTAACAGAACAGAGTGCAGGGTACAATATTACATCAGGATAACAGGACCGAGCACAGGGTACAATATTACATCAGGATAACAGAACAGAGTGTAGGGTACAATATTACATCAGGATAACAGGACCGAGCACAGGGTACAATATTACATCAGGATAACAGAACAGAGTGCAGGGTACAATATTACATCAGGGTAACAGAACAGAGCGCAGGGTACAATATTACATCAGGGTAACAGAACAGAGCGCAGGGTACAATATTACATCAGGGTAACAGAACAGAGTGCAGGGTACAATATTACATCAGGGTAACAGAACAGAGCGCAGGGTACAATATTACATCAGGGTAACAGAACAGAGCGCAGGGTACAATATTACATCAGGGTAACAGAACAGAGCGCAGGGTACAATATTACATCAGGGTAACAGAACAGAGTGCAGGGTACAATATTACATCAGGATAACAGAACAGAGTGCAGGGTACAATATTACATCAGGATAACAGAACAGAGTGCAGGGTACAATATTACATCAGGGTAACAGAACAGAGTGCAGGGTACAATATTACATCATGATAACAGAACAGAGCGCAGGGTACAATATTACATCAGGGTAACAGAACAGAGCGCAGGGTACAATATTACATCAGGATAACAGAACAGAGTGCAGGGTACAATATTACATCAGGATAATAGAACAGAGTGCAGGGTATAATATTACATCAGGATAACAGAACAGAGTGCAGGGTACAATATTACATCAGGATAACAGAACAGAGCGCAGGGTACAATATTACATCAGGATAACAGAACAGAGTGCAGGGTACAATATTACATCAGGATAATAGAACAGAGTGCAGGGTATAATATTACATCAGGATAACAGAACAGAGTGCAGGGTACAATATTACATCAGGATAACAGAACAGAGCGCAGGGTACAATATTACATCAGAGTTACAGAACAGAGCGCAGGGTACAATATTACATCAGGATACCAGAACAGAGTGCAGGGTACAATATTACATCAGAGTAACAGAACAGAGCGCAGGGTACAATATTACATCAGGATAACAGAACAGAGTGCAGGGTACAATATTACATCAGAGTAACAGAACAGAGTGCAGGGTACAATATTACATCATGATAACAGAACACAGTGCAGGGTATAATATTACATCATGATAACAGAACAGAGTGCAGGGTATAATATTACATCAGGATAACAGAACAGAGCGCAGGGTACAATATTACATCATGATAACAGAACAGAGTGCAGGGTATAATATTACATCAGGATAACAGAACAGAGCGCAGGGTACAATATTACATCAGGTTAACAGAACAGAGTGCAGGGTACAATATTACATCAGGATAACAGAACAGAGTGCAGGGTACAATATTACATCAGGGTAACAGAACAGAGTGCAGGATACAATATTACATCAGGTTAACAGAACAGAGTGCAGGGTACAATATTACATCAGGTTAACAGAACAGAGTGCAGGGTACAATATTACATCAGGGTAACAGAACAGAGCGCAGGGTACAATATTACATCAGGATAACAGAACAGAGTGCAGGGTACAATATTACATCAGGGTAACAGAACAGAGCGCAGGGTACAATATTACATCAGGATAACAGAACAGAGTGCAGGGTACAATATTACATCAGGATAACAGAACAGAGTGCAGGGTACAATATTACATCAGGGTAACAGAACAGAGCGCAGGGTACAATATTACATCAGGATAACAGAACAGAGTGCAGGGTACAATATTACATCAGGATAACAGAACAGAGTGCAGGGTACAATATTACATCAGGGTAACAGAACAGAGTCCAGGGTATAATATTACATCAGGATAACCAGAACAGAGTGCAGGGTACAATATTACATCAGGATAACAGAACAGAGTGCAGGGTACAATATTACATCAGGATAACAGAACAGAGTGCAGGGTACAATATTACATCAGGATAACAGAACAGAGTCCAGGGTATAATATTACATCAGGATAACCAGAACAGAGTGCAGGGTACAATATTACATCAGGATAACAGAACAGAGTGCAGGGTACAATATTACATCAGGATAACAGAACAGAGTGCAGGGTACAATATTACATCAGGGTAACAGAACAGAGTGCAGGGTACAATATTACATCAGGATAACAGAACAGAGTGCAGGGTACAATATTACATCAGGATAACAGAACAGAGTGCAGGGTACAATATTACATCAGGGTAACAGAACAGAGCGCAGGGTACAATATTACATCAGGGTAACAGAACAGAGCGCAGGGTACAATATTACATCAGGATAACAGAACAGAGTGCAGACTACAATATTACATCAGGATAACAGAACAGAGTGCAGGGTATAATATTACATCAGGATAACAGAACAGAGTGCAGGGTATAATATTACATCAGGATAACAGAACAGAGTGCAGGGTATAATATTACATCAGGATAACAGAACAGAGTGCAGACTACAATATTACATCAGGATAATAGAACAGAGTGCAGGGTATAATATTACATCAGGATAACAGAACAGAGTGCAGGGTATAATATTACATCAGGATAACAGAACAGAGTGCAGGGTATAATATTACATCAGGATAACAGAACAGAGTGCAGACTACAATATTACATCAGGATAATAGAACAGAGTGCAGACTACAATATTACATCAGGATAACAGAACAGAGTGCAGGGTATAATATTACATCAGGATAACAGAACAGAGTGCAGGGTATAATATTACATCAGGATAACAGAACAGAGTGCAGGGTACAATATTACATCAGGATAACAGAACAGAGTGCAGGGTATAATATTACATCAGGATAACAGAACAGAGTGCAGACTACAATATTACATCAGGATAATAGAACAGAGTGCAGGGTATAATATTACATCAGGATAACAGAACAGAGTGCAGGGTACAATATTACATCAGGATAACAGAACAGAGTGCAGGGTACAATATTACATCAGAGTTACAGAACAGAGCGCAGGGTACAATATTACATCAGGATAACAGAACAGAGTGCAGGGTACAATATTACATCAGAGTTACAGAACAGAGCGCAGGGTACAATATTACATCAGGATAACAGAACAGAGTGCAGGGTATAATATTACATCAGGATAACAGAACAGAGCGCAGGGTACAATATTACATCAGGGTAACAGAACAGAGTGCAGGGTACAATATTACATCAGGATAACAGAACAGAGTGCAGGGTATAATATTACATCAGGATAACAGAACAGAGCGCAGGGTACAATATTACATCAGGGTAACAGAACAGAGCGCAGGGTATAATATTACATCAGGATAACAGAACAGAGCGCAGGGTACAATATTACATCAGGATAACAGAACAGAGTGCAGGGTACAATATTACATCAGGATAACAGAACAGAGTGCAGGGTACAATATTACATCAGGATAACAGAACAGAGTGCAGGGTACAATATTACATCAGGATAACAGAACAGAGTGCAGGGTACAATATTACATCAGGGTAACAGAACAGAGCGCAGGGTACAATATTACATCAGGATAACAGAACAGAGTGCAGGGTACAATATTACATCAGGATAACAGAACAGAGTGCAGGGTACAATATTACATCAGGGTAACAGAACAGAGCGCAGGGTACAATATTACATCAGGATAACAGAACAGAGTGCAGGGTACAATATTACATCAGGGTAACAGAACAGAGCGCAGGGTACAATATTACATCAGGATAACAGAACAGAGTGCAGGGTACAATATTACCTCAGGATAACAGAACAGAGTGCAGGGTACAATATTACATCAGGGTAACAGAACAGAGCGCAGGGTACAATATTACATCAGGATAACAGAACAGAGTGCAGGGTACAATATTACATCAGGGTAACAGAACAGAGTGCAGGGTACAATATTACATCAGGGTAACAGAACAGAGTGCAGGGTACAATATTACATCAGGATAACAGAACAGAGTGCAGGGTACAATATTACATCAGGATAACAGAACAGAGTGCAGGGTATAATATTACATCAGGATAACAGAACAGAGTCCAGGGTATAATATTACATCAGGATAACCAGAACAGAGTGCAGGGTACAATATTACATCAGGATAACAGAACAGAGTGCAGGGTACAATATTACATCAGGATAACAGAACAGAGTGCAGGGTACAATATTACATCAGGATAACAGAACAGAGTGCAGCGTACAATATTACATCAGGATAACAGAACAGAGCGCAGGGTACAATATTACATCAGGATAACAGAACAGAGTGCAGGGTACAATATTACATCAGGGTAACAGAACAGAGCGCAGGGTACAATATTACATCAGGGTAACAGAACAGAGCGCAGGGTACAATATTACATCAGGATAACAGAACAGAGTGCAGACTACAATATTACATCAGGATAACAGAACAGAGTGCAGGGTATAATATTACATCAGGATAACAGAACAGAGTGCAGGGTATAATATTACATCAGGATAACCAGAACAGAGTGCAGGGTACAATATTACATCAGGATAACAGAACAGAGTGCAGGGTACAATATTACATCAGGATAACAGAACAGAGTGCAGGGTACAATATTACATCAGGATAACAGAACAGAGTGCAGGGTACAATATTACATCAGGATAACAGAACAGAGTGCAGGGTACAATATTACATCAGGATAACAGAACAGAGTGCAGGGTACAATATTACATCAGGATAACAGAACAGAGTGCAGGGTACAATATTACATCAGGGTAACAGAACAGAGCGCAGGGTACAATATTACATCAGGATAACAGAACAGAGTGCAGGGTACAATATTACATCAGAGTAACAGAACAGAGCGCAGGGTACAATATTACATCAGGATAACAGAACAGAGCGCAGGGTACAATATTACATCAGGATAACAGAACAGAGTGCAGGGTACAATATTACATCAGAGTAACAGAACAGAGCGCAGGGTACAATATTACATCAGGATAACAGAACAGAGCGCAGGGTACAATATTACATCAGGATAACAGAACAGAGCGCAGGGTACAATATTACATCAGGATAACAGAACAGAGTGCAGGGTACAATATTACATCAGGGTAACAGAACAGAGTGCAGGGTACAATATTACATCAGAGTAACAGAACAGAGCGCAGGGTACAATATTACATCAGGATAACAGAACAGAGCGCAGGGTACAATATTACATCAGGATAACAGAACAGAGTGCAGGGTACAATATTACATCAGGATAACAGAACAGAGTGCAGGGTACAATATTACATCAGGATAACAGAACAGAGTGCAGGGTACAATATTACATCAGGATAACAGAACAGAGTGCAGGGTACAATATTACATCAGGATAACAGAACAGAGTGCAGGGTACAATATTACATCAGGGTAACAGAACAGAGTGCAGGGTACAATATTACATCAGAGTAACAGAACAGAGCGCAGGGTACAATATTACATCAGGATAACAGAACAGAGCGCAGGGTACAATATTACATCAGGATAACAGAACAGAGTGCAGGGTACAATATTACATCAGAGTAACAGAACAGAGCGCAGGGTACAATATTACATCAGGATAACAGAACAGAGCGCAGGGTACAATATTACATCAGGATAACAGAACAGAGCGCAGGGTACAATATTACATCAGGATAACAGAACAGAGTGCAGGGTACAATATTACATCAGGGTAACAGAACAGAGCGCAGGGTACAATATTACATCAGAGTAACAGAACAGAGTGCAGGGTACAATATTACATCAGGGTAACAGAACAGAGCGCAGGGTACAATATTACATCAGAGTAACAGAACAGAGCGCAGGGTACAATATTACATCAGGGTAACAGAACAGAGCGCAGGGTACAATATTACATCAGAGTAACAGAACAGAGCGCAGGGTACAATATTACATCAGGGTAACAGAACAGAGCGCAGGGTACAATATTACATCAGGATAACAGAACAGAGCGCAGGGTACAATATTACATCAGGATAACAGAACAGAGTGCAGGGTACAATATTACATCAGGATAACAGAACAGAGTGCAGGGTACAATATTACATCAGGGTAACAGGACCGAGCGCAGGGTACAATATTACATCAGGATAACAGAACAGAGCGCAGGGTACAATATTACATCAGGGTAACAGAACAGAGTGCAGGGTACAATATTACATCAGGATAACAGAACAGAGTGCAGGGTACAATATTACATCAGGTTAACAGGACCGAGCGCAGGGTACAATATTACATCAGGGTAACAGGACCGAGCGCAGGGTACAATATTACATCAGGATAACAGAACAGAGCGCAGGGTACAATATTACATCAGAGTAACAGAACAGAGCGCAGGGTACAATATTACATCAGGATAACAGAACAGAGCGCAGGGTACAATATTACATCAGGGTAACAGGACCGAGCGCATGGTACAATATTACATCAGGATAACAGAACAGAGTGCAGGGTACAATATTACATCAGGATAACACAACAGAGCGCAGGGTACAATATTACATCAGAGTAACAGAACAGAGTACAGGGTACAATATTACATCAGGATAACAGAACAGAGCGCAGGGTACAATATTACATCAGGATAACAGAACAGAGTGCAGGGTACAATATTACATCAGGATAACAGAACAGAGCGCAGGGTACAAT
The DNA here is from genome assembly GCF_047496795.1 of Chiloscyllium punctatum. Classification (NCBI taxonomy): domain Eukaryota; kingdom Metazoa; phylum Chordata; class Chondrichthyes; order Orectolobiformes; family Hemiscylliidae; genus Chiloscyllium; species Chiloscyllium punctatum. The sequence continues at coordinate 86,494 of NW_027310278.1, forward strand.
ATTACATCAGGATAACAGAACAGAGTGCAGGGTACAATATTACATCAGGATAACAGAACAGAGCGCAGGGTACAATATTACATCAGGATAACAGAACAGAGCGCAGGGTACAATATTACATCAGGATAACAGAACAGAGTGCAGGGTACAATATTACATCAGGGTAACAGAACAGAGCGCCGGGTACAATATTACATCAGGATAACAGAACAGAGCGCAGGGTACAATATTACATCAGGATAACAGAACAGAGCGCAGGGTACAATATTACATCAGGGTAACAGAACAGAGTGCAGGGTACAATATTACATCAGGATAACAGAACAGAGTGCAGGGTACAATATTACATCAGGGTAACAGAACAGAGTGCAGGGTACAATATTACATCATGATAACAGAACAGAGCGCAGGGTACAATATTACATCAGGGTAACAGAACAGAGTGCAGGGTACAATATTACATCAGGATAACGGAATAGAGTGCAGGGTACAATATTACATCAGGATAACAGAACAGAGTGCAGGGTACAATATTACATCAGGATAACAGAATAGAGTGCAGGGTACAATATTACATCATGATAACAGAACAGAGCGCAGGGTACAAGATTACATCAGGATAACAGAATAGAGTGCAGGGTACAATATTACATCAGGATAACAGAACAGAGTGCAGGGTACAATATTACATCAGGATAACAGAACAGAGTGCAGGGTACAATATTACATCATGATAACAGAACAGAGTGCAGGGTACAATATTACATCAGGATAACAGAACAGAGTGCAGGGTACAATATTACATCAGGATAACAGAACAGAGTGCAGGGTACAATATTACATCAGGGTAACAGAACAGAGTACAGGGTACAATATTACATCAGGATAATAGAACAGAGTACAGGGTATAATATTACATCAGGATAACAGAACAGAGTGCAGGGTACAATATTACATCAGGGTAACAGAACAGAGTACAGGGTACAATATTACATCAGGATAACAGAACAGAGTGCAGGGTACAATATTACATCATGATAACAGAACAGAGTGCAGGGTACAATATTACATCAGGATAACAGAACAGAGTGCAGGGTACAATATTACATCATGATAACAGAACAGAGTGCAGGGTACAATATTACATCAGGATAACAGAACAGAGTGCAGGGTACAATATTACATCAGGGTAACAGAACAGAGTACAGGGTACAATATTACATCAGGATAATAGAACAGAGTACAGGGTATAATATTACATCAGGATAACAGAACAGAGTGCAGGGTACAATATTACATCAGAATAACAGAACAGAGCGCAGGGTACAATATTACATCAGGGTAACAGAACAGAGTGCAGGGTACAATATTACATCATGATAACAGAAAAGAGTGCAGGGTACAATATTACATCAGGATAACAGAACAGAGCGCAGGGTACAATATTACATCAGGGTAACAGAACAGAGTGCAGGGTACAATATTACATCATGATAACAGAACAGAGCGCAGGGTACAATATTACATCAGGGTAACAGAACAGAGTGCAGGGTACAATATTACATCAGGGTAACAGAACAGAGTGTAGGGTACAATATTACATCATGATAACAGAACAGAGTGCAGGGTACAATATTACATCATGATAACAGAACAGAGTGCAGGGTACAATATTACATCAGGGAAACAGAACAGAGTGCAGGGTACAATATTACATCATGATAACAGAACAGAGTGCAGGGTACAATATTACATCAGGGTAACAGAACAGAGTGCAGGGTACAATATTACATCAGGATAACAGAACAGAGCGCAGGGTACAATATTACATCAGGGTAACAGAACAGAGTGCAGGGTACAATATTACATCAGGGAAACAGAACAGAGTGCAGGGTACAATATTACATCATGATAACAGAACAGAGTGCAGGGTACAATATTACATCAGGGAAACAGAACAGAGTGCAGGGTACAATATTACATCATGATAACAGAACAGAGTGCAGGGTACAATATTACATCAGGGTAACAGAACAGAGTGCAGGGTACAATATTACATCAGGGTAACAGAACAGAGTGCAGGATACAATATTACATCAGGATAACAGAACAGAGTGCAGGGTACAATATTACATCAGGGTAACAGAACAGAGCGCAGGGTACAATATTACATCAGAGTAACAGAACAGAGCGCAGGGTACAATATTACATCAGGATAACAGAACAGAGCGCAGGGTACAATATTACATCAGGGTAACAGGACCGAGCGCATGGTACAATATTACATCAGGATAACAGAACAGAGTGCAGGGTACAATATTACATCAGGATAACAGAACAGAGCGCAGGGTACAATATTACATCAGAGTAACAGAACAGAGTACAGGGTACAATATTACATCAGGATAACAGAACAGAGTGCAGGGTACAATATTACATCAGGATAACAGAACAGAGCGCAGGGTACAATATTACATCAGGATAACAGAACAGAGTGCAGGGTACAATATTACATCAGGATAACAGAACAGAGCGCAGGGTACAATATTACATCAGGATAACAGAACAGAGTGCAGGGTACAATATTACATCAGGATAACAGAACAGAGTGCAGGGTACAATATTACATCAGGATAACAGAACAGAGCGCAGGGTACAATATTACATCAGGATAACAGAACAGAGTGCAGGGTACAATATTACATCAGGGTAACAGAACAGAGCGCCGGGTACAATATTACATCAGGATAACAGAACAGAGCGCAGGGTACAATATTACATCAGGATAACAGAACAGAGCGCAGGGTACAATATTACATCAGGGTAACAGAACAGAGTGCAGGGTACAATATTACATCAGGATAACAGAACAGAGCGCAGGGTACAATATTACATCAGGGTAACAGAACAGAGTGCAGGGTACAATATTACATCAGGATAACGGAATAGAGTGCAGGGTACAATATTACATCAGGATAACAGAACAGAGTGCAGGGTACAATATTACATCAGGATAACAGAATAGAGTGCAGGGTACAATATTACATCATGATAACAGAACAGAGCGCAGGGTACAAGATTACATCAGGATAACAGAATAGAGTGCAGGGTACAATATTACATCAGGATAACAGAACAGAGTGCAGGGTACAATATTACATCAGGATAACAGAACAGAGTGCAGGGTACAATATTACATCATGATAACAGAACAGAGTGCAGGGTACAATATTACATCAGGATAACAGAACAGAGTGCAGGGTACAATATTACATCAGGATAACAGAACAGAGTGCAGGGTACAATATTACATCAGGGTAACAGAACAGAGTACAGGGTACAATATTACATCAGGATAATAGAACAGAGTACAGGGTATAATATTACATCAGGATAACAGAACAGAGTGCAGGGTACAATATTACATCAGGGTAACAGAACAGAGTACAGGGTACAATATTACATCAGGATAACAGAACAGAGCGCAGGGTACAATATTACATCAGGGTAACAGAACAGAGTGCAGGGTACAATATTACATCATGATAACAGAACAGAGTGCAGGGTACAATATTACATCAGGATAACAGAACAGAGTGCAGGGTACAATATTACATCATGATAACAGAACAGAGAGCAGGGTACAATATTACATCAGGGTAACAGAACAGAGTGCAGGGTACAATATTACATCAGGATAACAGAACAGAGTGCAGGGTACAATATTACATCATGATAACAGAACAGAGTGCAGGATACAATATTACATCATGATAACAGAACAGAGTGCAGGGTACAATATTACATCAGGATAACAGAACAGAGTGTAGGGTACAATATTACATCATGATAACAGAACAGAGTGCAGGGTACAATATTACATCAGGGAAACAGAACAGAGTGCAGGGTACAATATTACATCATGATAACAGAACAGAGTGCAGGGTACAATATTACATCAGGATAACAGAACAGAGTGCAGGGTACAATATTACATCATGATAACAGAACAGAGTGCAGGGTACAATATTACATCAGGGAAACAGAACAGAGTGCAGGGTACAATATTACATCATGATAACAGAACAGAGTGCAGGGTACAATATTACATCAGGGTAACAGAACAGAGTGCAGGGTACAATATTACATCAGGGTAACAGAACAGAGTGCAGGATACAATATTACATCATGATAACAGAACAGAGTGCAGGGTACAATATTACATCAGGATAACAGAACAGAGCGCAGGGTACAATATTACATCAGGATAACAGAACAGAGTGCAGGGTACAATATTACATCAGGATAACAGAACAGAGTGCAGGGTACAATATTACATCAGGATAACAGAACAGAGTGCAGGGGAAAATATTACATCATGATAACAGAACAGAGAGCAGGGTACAATATTACATCATGATAACAGAACAGAGTGCAGGGTACAATATTACATCAGGATAACAGAACAGAGTGCAGGGTACAATATTACATCATGATAACAGAACAGAGTGCAGGGTACAATATTACATCAGGATAACAGAACAGTGTGCAGGGTACAATATTACATCAGGATAACAGAACAGAGTGCAGGGTACAATATTACATCATGATAACAGAACAGAGTGCAGGGTACAATATTACATCATGATAACAGAACAGAGTGCAGGGTACAATATTACATCATGATAACAGAACAGAGTGCAGGGTACAATATTACATCAGAGTAACAGAACAGAGTGCAGGGTACAATATTACATCATGATAACAGAACAGAGTGCAGGGTACAATATTACATCAGGATAACAGAACAGAGTGCAGGGGAAAATATTACATCATGATAACAGAACAGAGTGCAGGGTACAATATTACATCAGAGTAACAGAACAGAGTGCAGGGTACAATATTACATCATGATAACAGAACAGAGTGCAGGGTACAATATTACATCAGGATAACAGAACAGAGTGCAGGGGAAAATATTACATCATGATAACAGAACAGAGAGCAGGGTACAATATTACATCATGATAACAGAACAGAGTGCAGGGTACAATATTACATCAGGATAACAGAACAGAGCGCAGGGTACAATATTACATCATGATAACAGAACAGAGTGCAGGGTACAATATTACATCAGGATAACAGAACAGAGTGCAGGGTACAATATTACATCATGATAACAGAACAGAGTGCAGGGTACAATATTACATCATGATAACAGAACAGAGTGCAGGGTACAATATTACATCATGATAACAGAACAGAGTGCAGGGTACAATATTACATCATGATAACAGAACAGAGTGCAGGGTACAATATTACATCAGGATAACAGAACAGAGTGCAGGGGAAAATATTACATCATGATAACAGAACAGAGAGCAGGGTACAATATTACATCAGGATAACAGAACAGAGCGCAGGGTACAATATTACATCAGGATAACAGAACAGTGTGCAGGGTACAATATTACATCAGGGTAACAGAACAGAGTGCAGGGTACAATATTACATCATGATAACAGAACAGAGTGCAGGGTACAATATTACATCAGGATAACAGAACAGTGTGCAGGGTACAATATTACATCAGGATAACAGAACAGAGTGCAGGGTACAATATTACATCATGATAACAGAACAGAGTGCAGGGTACAATATTACATCATGATAACAGAACAGAGTGCAGGGTACAATATTACATCATGATAACAGAACAGAGTGCAGGGTACAATATTACATCAGAGTAACAGAACAGAGTGCAGGGTACAATATTACATCAGGATAACAGAACAGAGTGCAGGGTACAATATTACATCAGGGTAACAGAACAGAGTGCAGGGTACAATATTACATCAGGATAACAGAACAGAGTACAGGGTATAATATTACATCATGATAACAGAACAGAGCGCAGGGTACAATATTACATCAGGATAACAGAACAGAGCGCAGGGTACAATATTACATCATGATAACAGAACAGAGTGCAGGGTACAATATTACATCAGGGTAACAGAACAGAGTACAGGGTACAATATTACATCAGGATAATAGAACAGAGTACAGGGTATAATATTACATCAGGATAACAGAACAAAGTGCAGGGTACAATATTACATCAGGGTAACAGAACAGAGTGCAGGGTACAATATTACATCAGGGTAACAGAACAGAGTACAGGGTACAATATTACATCAGGATAATAGAACAGAGTGCAGGGTACAACATTACATCAGGATAACAGAACAGAGCGCAGGGTACAAAATTACATCAGGATAACAGAACAGAGTGCAGGGTACAATATTACATCAGGATAACAGAACAGAGTGCAGGGTACAATATTACATCATGATAACAGAACAGAGTACAGGGTACAATATTACATCATGATAACAGAACAGAGTGCAGGGTACAATATTACATCAGGATAACAGAACAGAGTGCAGGGTACAATATTACATCAGGATAACAGAACAGAGTGCAGGGTACAATATTACATCAGGATAATAGAACAGAGTGCAGGGTACAATATTACATCAGGATAACAGAACAGAGTACAGGGTACAATATTACATCAGGATAATAGAACAGAGTGCAGGGTACAATATTACATCAGGATAACAGAACAGAGTACAGGGTACAATATTACATCAGGATAACAGAACAGAGTGCAGGGTACAATATTACATCAGGATAACAGAACAGAGTGCAGGGTACAATATTACATCAGGATAACAGAACAGAGTGCAGGGTACAATATTACATCAGGATAATAGAACAGAGTGCAGGGTACAATATTACATCAGGATAACAGAACAGAGTACAGGGTACAATATTACATCAGGATAATAGAACAGAGTGCAGGGTACAATATTACATCAGGATAATAGAACAGAGTGCAGGGTACAACATTACATCAGGATAACAGAACAGAGCGCAGGGTACAATATTACATCAGGATAACAGAACAGAGTGCAGGGTACAATATTACATCAGGATAATAGAACAGAGTACAGGGTATAATATTACATCATGATAACAGAACAGAGCGCAGGGTACAATATTACATCAGGATAACAGAACAGAGTGCAGGGTACAATATTACATCAGGATAACAGAACAGAGTGCAGGGTACAATATTACATCATGATAACAGAACAGAGTGCAGGGTACAATATTACATCAGGATAACAGAACAGAGTGCAGGGTACAATATTACATCAGGATAACAGAACAGAGTGCAGGGTACAATATTACATCAGGATAACAGAACAGTGCGCAGGGTACAATATTACATCAGGATAACAGAACAGAGTGCAGGGTACAATATTACATCAGGATAACAGAACAGAGCGCAGGGTACAATATTACATCAGGATAACAGAACAGAGTGCAGGGTACAATATTACATCAGGATAACAGAACAGAGTGCAGGGTACAATATTACATCAGAGTAACAGAACAGAGTGCAGGGTACAATATTACATCAGGATAACAGAACAGAGTGCAGGGTACAATATTACATCAGGGTAACAGAACAGAGTGCAGGGTACAATATTACATCAGGATAACAGAACAGAGTGCAGGGTACAATATTACATCAGGATAACAGAACAGAGTGCAGGGTACAATATTACATCAGGATAACAGAACAGTGCGCAGGGTACAATATTACATCAGGATAACAGAACAGAGCGCAGGGTACAATATTACATCAGGATAACAGAACAGAGTGCAGGGTACAATATTACATCAGGATAACAGAACAGAGTACAGGGTACAATATTACATCAGGATAACAGAACAGAGCGCAGGGTACAATATTACATCAGGATAACAGAACAAAGTGCAGGGTACAATATTACATCAGGATAACAGAACAGAGTGCAGGGTACAATATTACATCAGGATAACAGAACAGAGTGCAGGGTACAATATTACATCAGAGTAACAGAACAGAGTGCAGGGTACAATATTACATCAGGGTAACAGAACAGAGTGCAGGGTACAATATTACATCAGGATAACAGAACAGAGTGCAGGGTACAATATTACATCAGAGTAACAGAACAGAGTGCAGGGTACAATATTACATCAGGATAACAGAACAGAGTGCAGGGTACAATATTACATCAGGGTAACAGAACAGAGTGCAGGGTACAATATTACATCAGGATAACAGAACAGAGTGCAGGGTACAATATTACATCAGGGTAACAGAACAGAGTGCAGGGTACAATATTACATCAGGGTAACAGAACAGAGTGCAGGGTACAATATTACATCAGGGTAACAGAACAGAGTGCAGGGTACAATATTACATCAGGATAACAGAACAGAGTGCAGGGTACAATATTACATCAGAGTAACAGAACAGAGTGCAGGGTACAATATTACATCAGGGTAACAGAACAGAGTGCAGGGTACAATATTACATCAGGGTAACAGAACAGAGTGCAGGGTACAATATTACATCAGAGTAACAGAACAGAGTGCAGGGTACAATATTACATCAGGGTAACAGAACAGAGTGCAGGGTACAATATTACATCAGGGTAACAGAACAGAGTGCAGGGTACAATATTACATCAGGATAACAGAACAGAGTGCAGGGTACAATATTACATCAGGGTAACAGAACAGAGTGCAGGGTACAATATTACATCAGGGTAACAGAACAGAGTGCAGGGTACAATATTACATCAGGGTAACAGAACAGAGTGCAGGGTACAATATTACATCAGGATAACAGAACAGAGTGCAGGGTACAATATTACATCAGGGTAACAGAACAGAGTGCAGGGTACAATATTACATCAGGGTAACAGAACAGAGTGCAGGATACAATATTACATCAGGATAACAGAACAGAGTGCAGGGTACAATATTACATCAGGATAACAGAACAGAGTGCAGGGTACAATATTACATCAGGATAACAGAACAGAGTGCAGGGTATAATATTACATCAGGATAACAGAACAGAGTGCAGGGTACAATATTACATCAGAGTAACAGAACAGAGTGCAGGGTACAATATTACATCAGGATAACAGAACAGAGTGCAGGGTATAATATTACATCAGGATAACAGAACAGAGTGCAGGGTACAATATTACATCAGGATAACAGAACAGAGTGCAGGGTACAATATTACATCAGAGTAACAGAACAGAGTGCAGGGTACAATATTACATCAGAGTAACAGAACAGAGTGCAGGGTACAATATTACATCAGGGTAACAGAACAGAGTGCAGGGTACAATATTACATCAGGGTAACAGAACAGAGTGCAGGGTACAATATTACATCAGGGTAACAGAACAGAGCGCAGGGTACAATATTACATCAGGATAACAGAACAGAGTGCAGGGTACAATATTACATCAGGATAACAGAACAGAGCGCAGGGTACAATATTACATCAGGATAACAGAACAGAGTGCAGGGTACAATATTACATCAGGATAACAGAACAGAGCGCAGGGTACAATATTACATCAGGATAACAGAACAGAGTGCAGGGTACAATATTACATCAGGATAACAGAACAGAGTGCAGGGTACAATATTACATCAGGATAACAGAACAGAGTGCAGGGTACAATATTACATCAGAGTTACAGAACAGAGTGCAGGGTACAATATTACATCAGGGTAACAGAACAGAGTGCAGGGTACAATATTACATCAGGATAACAGAACAGAGCGCAGGGTACAATATTACATCAGGATAACAGAACAGAGCGCAGGGTACAATATTACATCAGGATAACAGAACAGAGCGCAGGGTACAATATTACATCAGGATAACAGAACAGAGTGCAGGGTACAATATTACATCAAGATAACAGAACAGAGCGCAGGGTACAATATTACATCAGAGTAACAGAACAGAGTACAGGGTACAATATTACATCAGGATAACAGAACAGAGTGCAGGGTACAATATTACATCAGGATAACAGAACAGAGTACAGGGTACAATATTACATCAGGATAACAGAACAGAGTGCAGGGTACAATATTACATCAGGGTAACAGAACAGAGTGCAGGGTACAATATTACATCAGGATAACAGAACAGAGTGCAGGGTACAATATTACATCAGGGTAACAGAACAGAGTGCAGGGTACAATATTACATCAGGATAACAGAACAGAGTGCAGGGTACAATATTACATCAGGATAACAGAACAGAGCGGAGGGTACAATATTACATCAGGATAATAGAACAGAGTGCAGGGTACAATATTACATCATGATAACAGAACAGAGTGCAGGGTACAATATTACATCAGGATAACAGAACAGAGTGCAGGGTACAATATTACATCAGGATAACAGAACAGAGTACAGGGTACAATATTACATCAGGATAACAGAACAGAGTGCAGGGTACAATATTACATCAGGGTAACAGAACAGAGTGCAGGGTACAATATTACATCAGGATAACAGAACAGAGCGCAGGGTACAATATTACATCAGGATAATAGAACAGAGTGCAGGGTACAATATTACATCAGGGTAACAGAACAGAGTGCAGGGTACAATATTACATCAGGATAACAGAACAGAGCGCAGGGTACAATATTACATCAGGATAATACAACAGCGTGCAGGGTAAAATATTACATCAGGGTAACAAAACAGAGTGCAGGGTACAATATTACATCAGGATAATAGAACAGAGTGCAGGGTACAATATTACATCAGAGTAACAGAACAGAGTGCAGGGTACAATATTACATCAGGATAACAGAACAGAGTGCAGGGTACAATATTACATCAGAGTAACAGAACAGAGTGCAGGGTACAATATTACATCAGGATAACAGAACAGAGTGCAGGGTACAATATTACATCAGGATAACAGAACAGAGCGCAGGGTACAATATTACATCAGGATAACAGAACAGAGTGCAGGGTACAATATTACATCAGGATAACAGAACAGAGCGCAGGGTACAATATTACATCAGGATAATAGAACAGAGTGCAGGGTACAATATTACATCAGGATAACAGAACAGAGCGCAGGGTACAATATTACATCAGGATAATAGAACAGAGTGCAGGGTACAATATTACATCAGGATAACAGAACAGAGTGCAGGGTACAATATTACATCAGGATAACAGAACAGAGTGCAGGGTACAATATTACATCAGGATAACAGAACAGAGTGCAGGGTACAATATTACATCAGGATAATAGAACAGAGTGCAGGGTACAATATTACATCAGAGTAACAGAACAGAGTGCAGGGTACAATATTACATCAGGATAACAGAACAGAGTGCAGGGTACAATATTACATCAGGATAACAGAACAGAGTGCAGGGTACAATATTACATCAGGGTAACAGAACAGAGTGTAGGGTACAATATTACATCAGGATAATAGAACAGAGTGCAGGGTACAATATTACATCAGAGTAACAGAACAGAGTGCAGGGTACAATATTACATCAGGATAACAGAACAGAGTGCAGGGTACAATATTACATCATGATAACAGAACAGAGTGCAGGGTACAATATTACATCATGATAACAGAACAGAGTGCAGGGTACAATATTACATCAGGATAACAGAACAGAGCGCAGGGTACAATATTACATCAGGATAACAGAACAGAGTGCAGGGTACAATATTACATCAGGATAACAGAACAGAGCGCAGGGTACAATATTACATCAGGATAATAGAACAGAGTGCAGGGTACAATATTACATCAGGATAACAGAACAGAGCGCAGGGTACAATATTACATCAGGATAATAGAACAGAGCGCAGGGTACAATATTACATCAGGATAATAGAACAGAGCGCAGGGTACAATATTACATCAGGATAACAGAACAGAGCGCAGGGTACAATATTACATCAGGATAACAGAACAGAGCGCAGGGTACAATATTACATCAGGATAATAGAACAGAGTGCAGGGTACAATATTACATCAGGATAACAGAACAGAGTGCAGGGTACAATATTACATCAGGATAACAGAACAGAGTGCAGGGTACAATATTACATCAGAGTAACAGAACAGAGCGCAGGGTACAATATTACATCAGGGTAACAGAACAGAGTGCAGGGTACAATATTACATCAGGATAATAGAACAGAGTGCAGGGTACAATATTACATCAGGATAACAGAACAGAGTGCAGGGTACAATATTACATCAGGATAATAGAACAGAGTGCAGGGTACAATATTACATCAGGGTAAGAGAACAGAGTGCAGGGTACAATATTACATCAGGATAACAGAACAGAGCGCAGGGTACAATATTACATCAGGATAATAGAACAGAGTGCAGGGTACAATATTACATCAGGATAACAGAACAGAGTGCAGGGTACAATATTACATCAGGATAACAGAACAGAGTGCAGGGTACAATATTACATCAGGATAACAGAACAGAGTGCAGGGTACAATATTACATCAGGATAATAGAACAGAGTGCAGGGTACAATATTACATCAGGGTAACAGAACAGAGTGCAGGGTACAATATTACATCAGGGTAACAGAACAGAGTGCAGGGTACAATATTACATCAGGATAACAGAACAGAGTGCAGGGTACAATATTACATCAGGATAATAGAACAGAGTGCAGGGTACAATATTACATCAGGGTAAGAGAACAGAGTGCAGGGTACAATATTACATCAGGATAACAGAACAGAGCGCAGGGTACAATATTACATCAGGATAACAGAACAGAGCGCAGGGTACAATATTACATCAGGATAATAGAACAGAGTGCAGGGTACAATATTACATCAGGATAACAGAACAGAGTGCAGGGTACAATATTACATCAGGATAACAGAACAGAGTGCAGGGTACAATATTACATCAGGATAACAGAACAGAGTGCAGGGTACAATATTACATCAGGATAATAGAACAGAGTGCAGGGTACAATATTACATCAGGGTAACAGAACAGAGTGCAGGGTACAATATTACATCAGGATAATAGAACAGAGTGCAGGGTACAATATTACATCAGGATAACAGAACAGAGTGCAGGGTACAATATTACATCAGGATAATAGAACAGAGTGCAGGGTACAATATTACATCAGGGTAAGAGAACAGAGTGCAGGGTACAATATTACATCAGGATAACAGAACAGAGCGCAGGGTACAATATTACATCAGGATAATAGAACAGAGTGCAGGGTACAATATTACATCAGGATAACAGAACAGAGTGCAGGGTACAATATTACATCAGGATAACAGAACAGAGTGCAGGGTACAATATTACATCAGGATAACAGAACAGAGTGCAGGGTACAATATTACATCAGAGTAACAGAACAGAGCGCAGGGTACAATATTACATCAGGGTAACAGAACAGAGTGCAGGGTACAATATTACATCAGGATAATAGAACAGAGTGCAGGGTACAATATTACATCAGGATAACAGAACAGAGTGCAGGGTACAATATTACATCAGGATAATAGAACAGAGTGCAGGGTACAATATTACATCAGGGTAAGAGAACAGAGTGCAGGGTACAATATTACATCAGGATAACAGAACAGAGCGCAGGGTACAATATTACATCAGGATAATAGAACAGAGTGCAGGGTACAATATTACATCAGGATAACAGAACAGAGTGCAGGGTACAATATTACATCAGGATAACAGAACAGAGTGCAGGGTACAATATTACATCAGGATAATAGAACAGAGTGCAGGGTACAATATTACATCAGGGTAAGAGAACAGAGTGCAGGGTACAATATTACATCAGGATAACAGAACAGAGCGCAGGGTACAATATTACATCAGGATAACAGAACAGAGCGCAGGGTACAATGTTACATCAGGATAACAGAACAGAGCGCAGGGTACAATATTACATCAGGATAACAGAACAGAGCGCAGGGTACAATATTACATCAGGATAACAGAACAGAGTGCAGGGTACAATATTACATCAGGATAACAGAACAGAGTGCAGGGTACAATATTACATCAGGGTAACAGAACAGAGTGCAGGGTACAATATTACATCAGGATAACAGAACAGAGTGCAGGGTACAATGTTACATCAGGATAACAGAACAGAGCGCAGGGTACAATATTACATCAGGATAACAGAACAGAGTGCAGGGTACAATATTACATCAGGATAACAGAACAGAGTGCAGGGTACAATATTACATCAGGGTAACAGAACAGAGTGCAGGGTACAATATTACATCAGGGTAACAGAACAGAGCGCAGGGTACAATATTACATCAGGATAACAGAACAGAGTGCAGGGTACAATATTACATCAGGATAACAGAACAGAGTGCAGGGTACAATATTACATCAGGGTAACAGAACAGAGTGCAGGGTACAATATTACATCAGGATAACAGAACAGAGCGCAGGGTACAATATTACATCAGGGTAACAGAACAGAGTGCAGGGTACAATATTACATCAGGATAACAGAACAGAGCGCAGGGTACAATATTACATCAGGATAACAGAACAGAGCGCAGGGTACAATATTACATCAGGATAACAGAACAGAGCGCAGGGTACAATATTACATCAGGATAACAGAACAGAGTGCAGGGTACAATATTACATCAGGATAACAGAACAGAGTGCAGGGTACAATATTACATCAGGGTAACAGAACAGAGTGCAGGGTACAATATTACATCAGGGTAACAGAACAGAGCGCAGGGTACAATATTACATCAGGATAACAGAACAGAGTGCAGGGTACAATATTACATCAGGATAACAGAACAGAGTGCAGGGTACAATATTACATCAGGGTAACAGAACAGAGTGCAGGGTACAATATTACATCAGGGTAACAGAACAGAGTGCAGGGTACAATATTACATCAGGGTAACAGAACAGAGTGCAGGGTACAATATTACATCAGGGTAACAGAACAGAGTGCAGGGTACAATATTACATCATGATAACAGAACAGAGTGCAGGGTACAATATTACATCAGGATAACAGAACAGAGTGCAGGGTACAATATTACATCAGGATAACAGAACAGAGCGCAGGGTACAATATTACATCATGATAACAGAACAGAGTGCAGGGTACAATATTACATCAGGATAACAGAACAGAGTGCAGGGTACAATATTACATCAGGATAACAGAACAGAGCGCAGGGTACAATATTACATCAGGGTAACAGAACAGAGCGCAGGGTACAATATTACATCAGGGTAACAGAACAGAGTGCAGGGTACAATATTACATCATGATAACAGAACAGAGTGCAGGGTACAATATTACATCAGGATAACAGAACAGAGTGCAGGGTACAATATTACATCAGAGTAACAGAACAGAGCGCAGGGTACAATATTACATCAGAGTAACAGAACAGAGCGCAGGGTACAATATTACATCAGGATAACAGAACAGAGTGCAGGGTACAATATTACATCAGGATAACAGAACAGAGTGCAGGGTACAATATTACATCAGGATAACAGAACAGAGTGCAGGGTACAATATTACATCAGGATAACAGAACAGAGTGTAGGGTACAATATTACATCAGGATAACAGAACAGAGTGCAGGGTACAATATTACATCATGATAACAGAACAGAGTGCAGGGTACAATATTACATCAGGGTAACAGAACAGAGTGCAGGGTACAATATTACATCAGGATAACAGAACAGAGTGCAGGGTACAATATTACATCAGGATAACAGAACAGAGTGCAGGGTACAATATTACATCAGGATAACAGAACAGAGCGCAGGGTACAATATTACATCAGGATAACAGAACAGAGTGCAGGGTACAATATTACATCAGGATAACAGAACAGAGTGCAGGGTACAATATTACATCAGGATAACAGAACAGAGTGCAGGGTACAATATTACATCAGGATAACAGAACAGAGTGCAGGGTACAATATTACATCAGGGTAACAGAACAGAGTGCAGGGTACAATATTACATCAGGGTAACAGAACAGAGTGCAGGGTACAATATTACATCAGGATAACAGAACAGAGTGCAGGGTACAATATTACATCAGGGTAACAGAACAGAGTGCAGGGTACAATATTACATCAGGGTAACAGAACAGAGTGCAGGGTACAATATTACATCAGGATAACAGAACAGAGTGCAGGGTACAATATTACATCAGGATAACAGAACAGAGTGCAGGGTACAATATTACATCAGGATAACAGAACAGAGTGTAGGGTACAATATTACATCAGGATAACAGAACAGAGTGCAGGGTACAATATTACATCATGATAACAGAACAGAGCGCAGGGTACAATATTACATCAGGATAACAGAACAGAGTGCAGGGTACAATATTACATCAGGGTAACAGAACAGAGTGCAGGGTACAATATTACATCAGGGTAACAGAACAGAGTGCAGGGTACAATATTACATCAGGATAACAGAACAGAGCGCAGGGTACAATATTACATCATGATAACAGAACAGAGTGCAGGGTACAATATTACATCAGGATAACAGAACAGAGCGCAGGGTACAATATTACATCAGAGTAACAGAACAGAGCGCAGGGTACAATATTACATCAGAGTAACAGAACAGAGCGCAGGGTACAATATTACATCAGGATAACAGAACAGAGTGCAGGGTACAATATTACATCAGGATAACAGAACAGAGTGCAGGGTACAATATTACATCAGGATAACAGAACAGAGTGCAGGGTACAATATTACATCAGGATAACAGAACAGAGTGCAGGGTACAATATTACATCAGGGTAACAGAACAGAGTGCAGGGTACAATATTACATCAGGATAACAGAACAGAGCGCAGGGTACAATATTACATCAGGGTAACAGAACAGAGTGCAGGGTACAATATTACATCAGGGTAACAGAACAGAGCGCAGGGTACAATATTACATCAGAGTAACAGAACAGAGTGCAGGGTACAATATTACATCAGAGTAACAGAACAGAGCGCAGGGTACAATATTACATCAGAGTAACAGAACAGAGCGCAGGGTACAATATTACATCAGGATAACAGAACAGAGTGCAGGGTACAATATTACATCAGGATAACAGAACAGAGCGCAGGGTACAATATTACATCATGATAACAGAACAGAGTGTAGGGTACAATATTACATCAGGATAACAGAACAGAGTGCAGGGTACAATATTACATCAGGATAACAGAACAGAGCGCAGGGTACAATATTACATCAGGGTAACAGAACAGAGTGCAGGGTACAATATTACATCAGGGTAACAGAACAGAGCGCAGGGTACAATATTACATCAGGGTAACAGAACAGAGTGCAGGGTACAATATTACATCATGATAACAGAACAGAGTGCAGGGTACAATATTACATCATGATAACAGAACAGAGCGCAGGGTACAATATTACATCAGGGTAACAGAACAGAGTGCAGTGTACAATATTACATCATGATAACAGAACAGAGTGCAGGGTACAATATTACATCAGGGTAACAGAACAGAGCGCAGGGTACAATATTACATCAGGGTAACAGAACAGAGTGCAGGGTACAATATTACATCAGGATAACAGAACAGAGTGCAGGGTACAATATTACATCAGGATAACAGAACAGAGTGCAGGGTACAATATTACATCAGGGTAACAGAACAGAGTGCAGGGTACAATATTACATCATGATAACAGAACAGAGTGCAGGGTACAATATTACATCAGGATAACAGAACAGAGTGCAGTGTACAATATTACATCAGGATAACAGAACAGAGTGCAGGGTACAATATTACATCAGGATAACAGAACAGAGCGCAGGGTACAATATTACATCAGGATAACAGAACAGAGTGCAGGGTACAATATTACATCAGGGTAACAGAACAGAGTGCAGGGTACAATATTACATCAGGATAACAGAACAGAGTGCAGGGTACAATATTACATCAGGGTAACAGAACAGAGTGCAGGGTACAATATTACATCAGGATAACAGAACAGAGTGCAGGGTACAATATTACATCAGGGTAACAGAACAGAGTGCAGGATACAATATTACATCAGGATAACAGAACAGAGTGCAGGGTACAATATTACATCAGAGTAACAGAACAGAGTGCAGGATACAATATTACATCAGGATAACAGAACAGAGTGCAGGATACAATATTACATCAGGATAACAGAACAGAGTGCAGGGTACAATATTACATCAGGATAACAGAACAGAGTGCAGGGTACAATATTACATCAGGATAACAGAACAGAGTGCAGGGTACAATATTACATCAGGGTAACAGAACAGAGTGCAGGGTACAATATTACATCAGGATAACAGAACAGAGTGCAGGGTACAATATTACATCAGAGTAACAGAACAGAGTGCAGGGTACAATATTACATCAGGATAACAGAACAGAGTGCAGGGTACAATATTACATCAGGGTAACAGAACAGAGTGCAGGGTACAATGTTACATCAGGATAACAGAACAGAGTGCAGGGTACAATATTACATCAGGATAACAGAACAGAGTGCAGGGTACAATATTACATCAGGATAACAGAACAGAGTGCAGGGTACAATATTACATCAGGATAACCAGAACAGAGTGCAGACTACAATATTACATCAGGATAACAGAACAGAGTGCAGGGTACAATATTACATCAGGATAACAGAACAGAGTGCAGGGTACAATATTACATCAGGATAACAGAACAGAGCGCAGGGTACAATATTACATCAGAGTAACAGAACAGAGTACAGGGTACAATATTACATCAGGATAACAGAACAGAGTGCAGGGTACAATATTACATCAGGGTAACAGAACGGAGTGCAGGGTACAATATTACATCAGGATAACAGAACAGAGTGCAGGGTACAATATTACATCAGGATAACAGAACAGAGTGCAGGGTACAATATTACATCAGGATAACCAGAACAGAGTGCAGGGTACAATATTACATCAGGGTAACAGAACAGAGCGCAGGGTACAATATTACATCAGGATAACAGAACAGAGTGCAGGGTATAATATTACATCAGGATAACAGAACGGAGTGCAGGGTACAATATTACATCAGGATAACAGAACAGAGTGCAGGGTATAATATTACATCAGGGTAACAGAACAGAGTGCAGGGTACAATATTACATCAGGATAACAGAACAGAGCGCAGGGTACAATATTACATCAAGATAACAGAACAGAGTGCAGGGTATAATATTACATCAGGATAACCAGAACAGAGTGCAGGGTACAATATTACATCAGGATAACAGAACAGAGTGCAGGGTACAATATTACATCAGGATAACCAGAACAGAGTGCAGACTACAATATTACATCAGGATAACAGAACAGAGTGCAGGGTACAATATTACATCAGGATAACCAGAACAGAGTGCAGACTACAATATTACATCAGGATAACAGAACAGAGTGCAGGGTATAATATTACATCAGGATAACAGAACAGAGCGCAGGGTACAATATTACATCAGGATAACAGAACAGAGCGCAGGGTACAATATTACATCAGGATAACAGAACAGAGCGCAGGGTACAATATTACATCAGGATAACCAGAACAGAGTGCAGACTACAATATTACATCAGGATAACCAGAACAGAGTGCAGGGTACAATATTACATCAGGATAACAGAACAGAGTGCAGGGTATAATATTACATCAGGATAACCAGAACAGAGTGCAGGGTACAATATTACATCAGGATAACAGAACAGAGTGCAGGGTACAATATTACATCAGGATAACCAGAACAGAGTGCAGACTACAATATTACATCAGGATAACAGAACAGAGTGCAGGGTACAATATTACATCAGGATAACCAGAACAGAGTGCAGACTACAATATTACATCAGGATAACAGAACAGAGTGCAGGGTATAATATTACATCAGGATAACAGAACAGAGCGCAGGGTACAATATTACATCAGGATAACCAGAACAGAGTGCAGACTACAACATTACATCAGGATAACCAGAACAGAGTGCAGGGTACAATATTACATCAGGATAACAGAACAGAGTGCAGGGTATAATATTACATCAGGATAACCAGAACAGAGTGCAGGGTACAATATTACATCAGGATAACAGAACAGAGCGCAGGGTACAATATTACATCAGGATAACCAGAACAGAGTGCAGACTACAATATTACATCAGGATAACAGAACAGAGTGCAGGGTACAATATTACATCAGGATAACAGAACAGAGCGCAGGGTACAATATTACATCAGGATAACCAGAACAGAGTGCAGACTACAATATTACATCAGGATAACCAGAACAGAGTGCAGGGTACAATATTACATCAGGATAACAGAACAGAGTGCAGGGTATAATATTACATCAGGATAACCAGAACAGAGTGCAGGGTACAATATTACATCAGGGTAACAGAACAGAGCGCAGGGTACAATATTACATCAGAGTAACAGAACAGAGTGCAGGGTACAATATTACATCAGAGTAACAGAACAGAGTGCAGGGTACAATATTACATCAGGATAACAGAACAGAGTGCAGGGTACAATATTACATCAGGGTAACAGAACAGAGCGCAGGGTACAATATTACATCAGGGTAACAGAACAGAGCGCAGGGTACAATATTACATCAGAGTAACAGAACAGAGTGCAGGGTACAATATTACATCAGGGTAACAGAACAGAGTGCAGGATACAATATTACATCAGGGTAACAGAACAGAGCGCAGGGTACAATATTACATCAGAGTAACAGAACAGAGTGCAGGGTATAATATTACATCAGGATAACAGAACAGAGTGCAGGGTACAATATTACATCATGATAACAGAACAGAGTGCAGGGTACAATATTACATCAGGGTAACTGAACAGAGCGCAGGGTACAATATTACATCAGGGTAACTGAACAGAGCGCAGGGTACAATATTACATCAGGATAACAGAACAGAGTGCAGGGTACAATATTACATCAGGGTAACTGAACAGAGCGCAGGGTACAATATTACATCAGGGTAACAGAACAGAGTGCAGGATACAATATTACATCAGGGTAACAGAACAAAGTGCAGGGTACAATATTACATCAGAGTAACAGAAGAGAGCGCAGGGTACAATATTACATCAGAGTAACAGAACAGAGTGCAGGGTACAATATTACATCAGGGTAACAGAACAGAGTGCAGGATACAATATTACATCAGAGTAACAGAACAGAGTGCAGGGTACAATATTACATCAGGATAACAGAACAGAGTGCAGGGTACAATATTACATCAGGATAACAGAACAGAGCGCAGGGTACAATATTACATCAGAGTAACAGAACAGAGTGCAGGGTACAATATTACATCAGAGTAACAGAACAGAGTGCAGGGTACAATATTACATCAGAGTAACAGAACAGAGTGCAGGGTACAATATTACATCAGAGTAACAGAACAGAGCGCAGGGTACAATATTACATCAGGATAACAGAACAGAGTGCAGGGTACAATATTACATCAGGATAACAGAACAGAGTGCAGGGTACAATATTACATCAGGGTAACGGAACAGAGTGCTGGGTACAATATTACATCAGGATAACAGAACAGAGTGCAGGGTACAATATTACATCAGAGTAACAGAACAGAGCGCAGGGTACAATATTACATCAGGATAACAGAACAGAGTGCAGGGTACAATATTACATCAGGAAAACAGAACAGAGTGCAGGGTACAATATTACATCAGGATAACAGAACAGAGTGCAGGGTACAATATTACATCAGGAAAACAGAACAGAGTGCAGGGTACAATATTACATCAGGATAACAGAACAGAGTGCAGGGTACAATATTACATCAGGAAAACAGAACAGAGTGCAGGGTACAATATTACATCAGGATAACAGAACAGAGTGCAGGGTACAATATTACATCAGGAAAACAGAACAGAGTGCAGGGTACAATATTACATCAGGATAACAGAACAGAGTGCACGGTACAATATTACATCAGGATAACAGAACAGAGTGCAGGGTACAATATTACATCAGGATAACAGAACAGAGTGCAGGGTACAATATTACATCAGAGTAACAGAACAGAGTGCAGGGTACAATATTACATCAGGATAACAGAACAGAGTGCAGGGTACAATATTACATCAGGGTAACAGAACAGAGTGCAGGGTACAATATTACATCAGGAAAACAGAACAGAGTGCAGGGTACAATATTACATCAGGATAACAGAACAGAGTGCAGGGTACAATATTACATCAGGATAACAGAACAGAGTGCAGGGTACAATATTACATCAGGGTAACAGAACAGAGTGCAGGGTACAATATTACATCAGGAAAACAGAACAGAGTGCAGGGTACAATATTACATCAGGATAACAGAACAGAGTGCAGGGTACAATATTACATCAGGATAACAGAACAGAGTGCAGGGTACAATATTACATCAGGGTAACAGAACAGAGTGCAGGGTACAATATTACATCAGGATAACAGAACAGAGTGCAGGGTACAATATTACATCAGGGTAACAGAACAGAGTGCAGGGTACAATATTACATCAGGATAACAGAACAGAGTGCAGGGTACAATATTACATCAGGGTAACAGAACAGAGTGCAGGGTACAATATTACATCAGGAAAACAGAACAGAGTGCAGGGTACAATATTACATCAGGATAACAGAACAGAGTGCAGGGTACAATATTACATCAGGAAAACAGAACAGAGTGCAGGGTACAATATTACATCAGGATAACAGAACAGAGTGCAGGGTACAATATTACATCAGGAAAACAGAACAGAGTGCAGGGTACAATATTACATCATGATAACAGAACAGAGCGCAGGGTACAATATTACATCAGGGTAACAGAACAGAGTGCAGGGTACAATATTACATCAGGAAAACAGAACAGAGCGCAGGGTACAATATTACATCAGGGTAACAGAACAGAGTGCAGGGTACAATATTACATCAGGAAAACAGAACAGAGTGCAGGGTACAATATTACATCAGGAAAACAGAACAGAGTGCACGGTACAATATTACATCAGGGTAACAGAACAGAGTGCACGGTACAATATTACATCAGGGTAACAGAACAGAGTGCAGGGTACAATATTACATCATGATAACAGAACAGAGTGCAGGGTACAATATTACATCATGATAACAGAACAGAGTGCAGGGTACAATATTACATCAGGGTAACCGAACAGAGTGCAGGGTACAATATTACATCATGATAACAGAACAGAGTGCAGGGTACAATATTACATCATGATAACAGAACAGAGTGCACGGTACAATATTACATCAGGGTAACAGAACAGAGTGCAGGGTACAATATTACATCAGGAAAACAGAACAGAGTGCAGGGTACAATATTACATCATGATAACAGAACAGAGTGCAGGGTACAATATTACATCAGGATAACAGAACAGAGTGCACGGTACAATATTACATCAGGGTAACAGAACAGAGTGCAGGGTACAATATTACATCAGGAAAACAGAACAGAGTGCAGGGTACAATATTACATCAGGAAAACAGAACAGAGTGCAGGGTACAATATTACATCAGGATAACAGAACAGAGTGCACGGTACAATATTACATCAGGGTAACAGAACAGAGTGCAGGGTACAATATTACATCAGGAAAACAGAACAGAGTGCAGGGTACAATATTACATCAGGAAAACAGAACAGAGTGCAGGGTACAATATTACATCAGGAAAACAGAACAGAGTGCAGGGTACAATATTACATCAGGAAAACAGAACAGAGTGCACGGTACAATATTACATCAGGGTAACAGAACAGAGCGCAGGGTACAATATTACATCAGGAAAACAGAACAGAGTGCAGGGTACAATATTACATCAGGAAAACAGAACAGAGTGCAGGGTACAATATTACATCATGATAACAGAACAGAGTGCAGGGTACAATATTACATCATGATAACAGAACAGAGTGCAGGGTACAATATTACATCAGGACAACAGAACAGAGTGCAGGGTACAATATTACATCAGGACAACAGAACAGAGTGCAGGGTACAATATTACATCAGGAAAACAGAACAGAGTGCAGGGTACAATATTACATCAGGATAACAGAACAGAGTGCAGGGTACAATATTACATCAGGACAACAGAACAGAGTGCAGGGTACAATATTACATCAGGATAACAGAACAGAGTGCAGGGTACAATATTACATCAGGATAACAGAACAGAGTGCAGGGTACAATATTACATCAGGGTAACAGAACAGAGTGCAGGGTACAATATTACATCAGGGTAACAGAACAGAGTGCAGGGTACAATATTACATCAGGATAACAGAACAGAGTGCAGGGTACAATATTACATCAGGATAACAGAACAGAGTGCAGGGTACAATATTACATCAGGGTAACAGAACAGAGTGCAGGGTATAATATTACATCAGGATAACAGAACAGAGTGCAGGGTACAATATTACATCAGGGTAACAGAACAGAGTGCAGGGTATAATATTACATCAGGATAACAGAACAGAGTGCAGGGTACAATATTACATCAGGATAACAGAACAGAGTGCAGGGTACAATATTACATCAGGATAACAGAACAGAGTGCAGGATACAATATTACATCAGGATAACAGAACAGAGTGCAGGGTACAATATTACATCAGGATAACAGAACAGAGTGCAGGATACAATATTACATCAGGATAACAGAACAGAGTGCAGGGTACAATATTACATCATGATAACAGAACAGAGTGCAGGGTACAATATTACATCAGGAAAACAGAACAGAGTGCAGGGTACAATATTACATCAGGATAACAGAACAGAGTGCAGGGTACAATATTACATCAGGATAACAGAACAGAGTGCAGGGTACAATATTACATCAGGGTAACAGAACAGAGTGCAGGGTACAATATTACATCAGGGTAACAGAACAGAGTGCAGGGTACAATATTACATCAGGGTAACAGAACAGAGTGCAGGGTATAATATTACATCAGGATAACAGAACAGAGTGCAGGGTACAATATTACATCAGGGTAACAGAACAGAGTGCAGGGTACAATATTACATCAGGGTAACAGAACAGAGTGCAGGGTACAATATTACATCAGGATAACAGAACAGAGCGCAGGGTACAATATTACATCATGATAACAGAACAGAGTGCAGGGTACAATATTACATCAGGGTAACAGAACAGAGTGCAGGGTACAATATTACATCAGGATAACAGAACAAAGTGCAGGGTACAATATTACATCATGATAACAGAACAGAGTGCAGGGTACAATATTACATCAGAGTAACAGAACAGAGTGCAGGGTACAATATTACATCAGGATAACAGAACAGAGTGCAGGGTACAATATTACATCAGAGTAACAGAACAGAGTGCAGGGTACAATATTACGTCAGGATAACAGAACAGAGTGCAGGGTACAATATTACATCAGGATAACAGAACAGAGTGCAGGGTACAATATTACATCAGGATAACAGAACAGAGTGCAGGGTACAATATTACATCAGGATAACAGAACAGAGTGCAGGGTACAATATTACATCATGATAACAGAACAGAGCGCAGGGTACAATATTACATCAGGATAACAGAACAGAGTGCAGGGTACAATATTACATCATGATAACAGAACAGAGCGCAGGGTACAATATTACATCAGGATAACAGAACAGAGTGCAGGGTACAATATTACATCAGGATAACAGAACAGAGTGCAGGGTACAATATTACATCATGATAACAGAACAGAGTGCAGGGTACAATATTACATCAGGATAACAGACCAGAGTGCAGGGTACAATATTACATCAGGGTAACAGAACAGAGCGCAGGGTACAATATTACATCAGAGTAACAGAACAGAGTGCAGGGTACAATATTACATCAGAGTAACAGAACAGAGTGCAGGGTACAATATTACATCAGGGTAACAGAACAGAGCGCAGGGTACAATATTACATCAGAGTAACAGAACAGAGTGCAGGGTACAATATTACATCAGGGTAACAGAACAGAGTGCAGGATACAATATTACATCAGGGTAACAGAACAGAGCGCAGGGTACAATATTACATCAGAGTAACAGAACAGAGTGCAGGGTATCATATTACATCAGGATAACAGAACAGAGTGCAGGGTACAATATTACATCAGGGTAACTGAACAGAGCGCAGGGTACAATATTACATCAGGATAACAGAACAGAGTGCAGGGTACAATATTACATCAGGGTAACTGAACAGAGCGCAGGGTACAATATTACATCAGGGTAACAGAACAGAGTGCAGGATACAATATTACATCAGGGTAACAGAACAAAGTGCAGGGTACAATATTACATCAGAGTAACAGAACAGAGCGCAGGGTACAATATTACATCAGAGTAACAGAACAGAGTGCAGGGTACAATATTACATCAGGGTAACAGAACAGAGTGCAGGATACAATATTACATCAGAGTAACAGAACAGAGTGCAGGGTACAATATTACATCAGGATAACAGAACAGAGTGCAGGGTACAATATTACATCAGGATAACAGAACAGAGTGCAGGGTACAATATTACGTCAGGGTAACAGAACAGAGTGCAGGATACAATATTACATCAGGATAACAGAACAGAGCGCAGGGTACAATATTACATCAGAGTAACAGAACAGAGTGCAGGGTACAATATTACATCAGAGTAACAGAACAGAGTGCAGGGTACAATATTACATCAGAGTAACAGAACAGAGTGCAGGGTACAATATTACATCAGAGTAACAGAACAGAGCGCAGGGTACAATATTACATCAGGATAACAGAACAGAGTGCAGGGTGCAATATTACATCAGGATAACAGAACAGAGTGCAGGGTACAATATTACATCAGGGTAACGGAACAGAGTGCTGGGTACAATATTACATCAGGATAACAGAACAGAGTGCAGGGTACAATATTACATCAGAGTAACAGAACAGAGCGCAGGGTACAATATTACATCAGGATAACAGAACAGAGTGCAGGGTACAATATTACATCAGGAAAACAGAACAGAGTGCAGGGTACAATATTACATCAGGATAACAGAACAGAGTGCAGGGTACAATATTACATCAGGAAAACAGAACAGAGTGCAGGGTACAATATTACATCAGGATAACAGAACAGAGTGCAGGGTACAATATTACATCAGGAAAACAGAACAGAGTGCAGGGTACAATATTACATCAGGATAACAGAACAGAGTGCAGGGTACAATATTACATCAGGAAAACAGAACAGAGTGCAGGGTACAATATTACATCAGGATAACAGAACAGAGTGCACGGTACAATATTACATCAGGATAACAGAACAGAGTGCAGGGTACAATATTACATCAGGATAACAGAACAGAGTGCAGGGTACAATATTACATCAGAGTAACAGAACAGAGTGCAGGGTACAATATTACATCAGGATAACAGAACAGAGTGCAGGGTACAATATTACATCAGGATAACAGAACAGAGTGCAGGGTACAATATTACATCAGGAAAACAGAACAGAGTGCAGGGTACAATATTACATCATGATAACAGAACAGAGCGCAGGGTACAATATTACATCAGGGTAACAGAACAGAGTGCAGGGTACAATATTACATCAGGAAAACAGAACAGAGTGCAGGGTACAATATTACATCAGGGTAACAGAACAGAGTGCAGGGTACAATATTACATCAGGAAAACAGAACAGAGTGCAGGGTACAATATTACATCAGGAAAACAGAACAGAGTGCACGGTACAATATTACATCAGGGTAACAGAACAGAGTGCACGGTACAATATTACATCAGGGTAACAGAACAGAGTGCAGGGTACAATATTACATCATGATAACAGAACAGAGTGCAGGGTACAATATTACATCATGATAACAGAACAGAGTGCAGGGTACAATATTACATCAGGGTAACAGAACAGAGTGCAGGGTACAATATTACATCATGATAACAGAACAGAGTGCAGGGTACAATATTACATCATGATAACAGAACAGAGTGCAGGGTACAATATTACATCAGGATAACAGAACAGAGTGCAGGGTACAATATTACATCAGGATAACAGAACAGAGTGCAGGGTACAATATTACATCAGGATAACAGAACAGAGTGCAGGGTACAATATTACATCAGGATAACAGAACAGAGTGCAGGGTACAATATTACATCAGGGTAACAGAACAGAGTGCAGGGTACAATATTACATCAGGGTAACAGAACAGAGCGCAGGGTACAATATTACATCAGGATAACAGAACAGAGTGCAGGGTACAATATTACATCAGGATAACAGAACAGAGTGCAGGGTACAATATTACATCAGGGTAACAGAACAGAGTGCAGGGTACAATATTACATCAGGATAACAGAACAGAGCGCAGGGTACAATATTACATCAGGGTAACAGAACAGAGTGCAGGGTACAATATTACATCAGGATAACAGAACAGAGCGCAGGGTACAATATTACATCAGGATAACAGAACAGAGCGCAGGGTACAATATTACATCAGGATAACAGAACAGAGCGCAGGGTACAATATTACATCAGGATAACAGAACAGAGTGCAGGGTACAATATTACATCAGGATAACAGAACAGAGTGCAGGGTACAATATTACATCAGGGTAACAGAACAGAGTGCAGGGTACAATATTACATCAGGGTAACAGAACAGAGCGCAGGGTACAATATTACATCAGGATAACAGAACAGAGTGCAGGGTACAATATTACATCAGGATAACAGAACAGAGTGCAGGGTACAATATTACATCAGGGTAACAGAACAGAGTGCAGGGTACAATATTACATCAGGGTAACAGAACAGAGTGCAGGGTACAATATTACATCAGGGTAACAGAACAGAGTGCAGGGTACAATATTACATCAGGGTAACAGAACAGAGTGCAGGGTACAATATTACATCATGATAACAGAACAGAGTGCAGGGTACAATATTACATCAGGATAACAGAACAGAGTGCAGGGTACAATATTACATCAGGATAACAGAACAGAGCGCAGGGTACAATATTACATCAGGATAACAGAACAGAGTGCAGGGTACAATATTACATCAGGATAACAGAACAGAGTGCAGGGTACAATATTACATCAGGATAACAGAACAGAGTGCAGGGTACAATATTACATCAGGGTAACAGAACAGAGTGCAGGGTACAATATTACATCAGGGTAACAGAACAGAGTGCAGGGTACAATATTACATCATGATAACAGAACAGAGTGCAGGGTACAATATTACATCAGGATAACAGAACAGAGTGCAGGGTACAATATTACATCAGGATAACAGAACAGAGCGCAGGGTACAATATTACATCAGAGTAACAGAACAGAGCGCAGGGTACAATATTACATCAGGATAACAGAACAGAGTGCAGGGTACAATATTACATCAGGATAACAGAACAGAGTGCAGGGTACAATATTACATCAGGATAACAGAACAGAGTGCAGGGTACAATATTACATCAGGATAACAGAACAGAGTGCAGGGTACAATATTACATCAGGATAACAGAACAGAGTGCAGGGTACAATATTACATCAGGATAACAGAACAGAGTGCAGGGTACAATATTACATCAGGGTAACAGAACAGAGTGCAGGGTACAATATTACATCAGGATAACAGAACAGAGTGCAGGGTACAATATTACATCAGGATAACAGAACAGAGTGCAGGGTACAATATTACATCAGGATAACAGAACAGAGTGCAGGGTACAATATTACATCAGGATAACAGAACAGAGTGCAGGGTACAATATTACATCAGGATAACAGAACAGAGTGCAGGGTACAATATTACATCAGGATAACAGAACAGAGTGCAGGGTACAATATTACATCAGGATAACAGAACAGAGTGCAGGGTACAATATTACATCAGGGTAACAGAACAGAGTGGCAGGGTACAATATTACATCAGGGTAACAG